>NC_069507.1:261597974-261620474 GCF_027579735.1 Bombina bombina | reverse complement strand
TAGCTGCCAAGAGGTGATGAGACAGTAAGGGTGAGTAGCAGCAAATATAGCTGCCAAGAGGTGATGAGACAGTAAGGGTGAGTAGCAGCAAATATAGCTGCCAAGAGGTGATGAGACAGTAAGGGTGAGTAGCAGCAAATATAGCTGCCAAGAGGTGATGAGTCAGTAAGGGTGAGTAGCAGCAAATATAGCTGCCAAGAGGTGATGAGACAGTAAGGGTGAGTAGCAGCAAATATAGCTGCCAAGAGGTGATGAGACAGTAAGGGTGAGTAGCAGCAAGTATAGCTGCCAAGAGGTGATGAGACAGTAAGGGTGAGTAACAGCAAATATAGCTGCCAAGAGGTGATGAGACAGTAAGGGTGAGTAGCAGCAAGTATAGCTGCCAAGAGGTGATGAGACAGTAAGGGTGAGTAGCAGCAAGTATAGCTGCCAAGAGGTGATGAGACAGTAAGGGTGAGTAACAGCAAATATAGCTGCCAAGAGGTGATGAGACAGTAAGGGTGAGTAGCAGCAAATATAGCTGCCAAGAGGTGATGAGATAGTAAGGGTGAGTAGCAGCAAATATAGCTGCCAAGAGGTGATGAGACAGTAAGGGTGAGTAGCAGCAAATATAGCTGCCAAGAGGTGATGAGACAGTAAGGGTGAGTAACAGCAAATATAGCTGCCAAGAGGTGATGAGACAGTAAGGGTGAGTAGCAACAAATATAGCTGCCAAGAGGTGATGAGACAGTAAGGGTGAGTAGCAGCAAATATAGCTGCCAAGAGGTGATGAGACAGTAAGGGTGAGTAGCAGCAAATATAGCTGCCAAGAGGTGATGAGACAGTAAGGGTGAGTAACAGCAAATATTGCTGCCAAGAGGTGATGAGACAGTAAGGGTGAGTAGCAGCAAATATAGCTGCCAAGAGGTGATGAGACAGTAAGGGTGAGTAGCAGCAAATATAGCTGCCAAGAGGTGATGAGACAGTAAGGGTGAGTAGCAGCAAATATAGCTGCCAAGAGGTGATGAGACAGTAATGGTGAGTAGCAGCAAGTATAGCTGCCAAGAGGTGATGAGACAGTAAGGGTGAGTAACAGCAAATATAGCTGCCAAGAGGTGATGAGACAGTAAGGGTGAGTAGCAGCAAATATAGCTGCCAAGAGGTGATGAGACAGTAAGGGTGAGTAGCAGCAAGTATAGCTGCCAAGAGGTGATGAGACAGTAAGGGTGAGTAACAGCAAATATAGCTGCCAAGAGGTGATGAGACAGTAAGGGTGAGTAGCAGCAAATATAGCTGCCAAGAGGTGATGAGACAGTAAGGGTGAGTAACAGCAAATATAGCTGCCAAGAGGTGATGAGTCAGTAAGGGTGAGTAGCAGCAAATATAGCTGCCAAGAGGTGATGAGTCAGTAAGGGTGAGTAGCAGCAAATATAGCTGCCAAGAGGTGATGAGTCAGTAAGGGTGAGTAGCAGCAAATATAGCTGCCAAGAGGTGATGAGACAGTAAGGGTGAGTAGCAGCAAATATAGCTGCCAAGAGGTGATGAGACAGTAAGGGTGAGTAGCAGCAAATATAGCTGCCAAGAGGTGATGAGACAGTAAGGGTGAGTGACCTTTTCCAAGACACTCGAGCGATAAATGTAAAGGGAGGGAATACTGTCCAAACACCTCAGCGCTATAAAATGAGAATAGATACTAATCAAAAGTGTGAATGATAAATCTTCGCCCAATAAATAATGACAATATATATATATGTGCATTGTATCCAAGAGAGGAAGCGATGTAAAATAAGACCGTGTATATATGTATGGACTAGGGAGCAAATGAATAGTAATTGCAACTCAGAATAAATGCGTATAAAAAAAACACAGTGGTACATGTAAACATCTCAGTAATAAATATATATACTGTATATATAAATGGGTATTGAAGATAAATGGAATCTCAATGAAAACTGAAAAAAATATAACCTAAAAACACCTTATAATTTAGATGCAGTCCAAAAAAGTGCAATGCTAATAATGACTGACTCTAATTGGAAATCAAAGAAATATATAGTCCATATAGGTGTCAATAGAGATCTTCAGGCAAAGCCCCTATGGGGTGTTCACTTACTGGAATCAACCTCAATCTTATGAGGTAAGGCAGGCACGGATGGACAAATAAAGCTGTGTCCAGAGCTGTATCTGGTACTCGTTGTCGTGCGCACTGTGGGACTTGGTTAGCCAGTCAGATACTTCAATAATGTATTGGCCACTTGGATGTTTTCGCCACTTGAATGTATAAATCCACAATGAAGGTTTCTCATACGGAATAGGCGTATGTAGGAGACAAAAAGTAAACACGAATAATAGTGCAACTCCTTTTGATGGAGACAAAGCAACACACACATAAGCGAAATGAGATACAGTTACAAATTGGAACCTCAATGATATGAGGTAACTATACAGCGTGTATATATAAAAGTTATCCACAGCAGTAACCAGTGGCCCCCGGAAACGACAATGTGTCAGTTGTAGCAGCAGCGGGTGAAACTCTTCAAAAGAGCAAAGGTACGGCTGGTGGTCTTTACAAGATGTACAAAGAAGAACCTGACGCGTTTTGAAAGGGCCATAAGGCACTAGGGATCCCATTTTGTGAATCCAATAGGATTTCCTCTTTCTAAGTGCCAGTGTCCTACAGCCTCCTCTCTTGTTGGGTTTTATAAGTTCCAAGATAGTGCCTTTAAACAACCTGGATCTTGGTTAAGAATTTTCTTATAGTGTAATGACAAATTGTGGGACTTAAGACCTTGTTTGGTGTTATTAATATGTTATAACAGACGCACTATATATGGGCAATTTGTGCACCCAATGTATTGCAGTTTGTAACTGCATTGCAGTAAGTATACTGCAAAATCTGATTTGCAGTTGCAGTCACAGGACACACAATTGACCCTATTGCATTTGTAGAAGCCAGTGCTCTGTGTCTCAAACCAGTTGGTTTTACTTGCAGCACGCAATTGGCTGGTGCTAATATATTTTTTAAACTCTGATTTTTACGAAAAATTACTTGTGGGAGCTGATATTTTTAAGTAACTCATCTTTCTCCAGTAGATGCCAGTGTTTTTTTTAATAATGGATTTAATTTCCCTTGCGCCTTCATTGTATGTGGTCACAAATTTAGTCCCATCTTGTCAATCATCCTTACGGTAATTTTGGTTTTCAAGAGATCTTCTCGGTTACTGATCTATTGGCGAAATAGACGATGGATGAACTCACAGAACCATAGGCGGCCAAACCCTAACCCTCCCCATTCCAATCGCTATAATAGCAATCAGGCTTTTTTAGGACCAATTCTACAATTAAGCCATTATACCACGGCGGACCCCCAAAATCAGGAGGATAATCTAGAGTGGATAGAATCTCCAGAGTGGAGAGGAAAAGGAAGGAAAAGAAGACTCAGAGAGGATGTAGAGGAGAAAAGAGAACTAGGAAGCCAGAAGAAAAGACAAATGAGATACAACCAGATGGAAAATTTATGAAAATCTTTAACCTTTCTAAAAGAAATTTGAAAGACCAGGAAGAGGACATTTTAAGAAAGGGTCTCTCATTTTCCCCCACCAGAGGCCAAAACTCTTTTACCCTATTCATTGATTGGAATAAGTTCATATGAAAATTGACCCTACATCGACACTTCAATAAAATAAATGCTTCAACAATTGAAGGTACTACCAGTTTGAATGTAGGAGGAGGGGAAGTAGAGGACACTTGAAACTCTATTAACTGAAAATGAAGATGTAGAACCGTTTATTCTAAGGGTAACTTTATACCGGTTTTTAATAATCTCGTACAAGAAGATCTGAACAAAATGTGCCAGTCATATAAGATTAAATGGGACAATCTAACCAAGAAAGAAAAAGCCCTCCTAGAAAATATTAAGAACGATGATGAAATCATAATCAGAGAGGCTGACAAAGGGGGATGAGTGACAAAGGGGGATGAGTATTGCAGGATAAAACTATCTAAGAGAAGCCTAACGCTTGTTATGGAAAGACGGATGTCTATAAGAGACTTACTAGCAATCCAACATCGGAATTTAACAAACTATACAATATCTTATTAGATGATGCTAAATATCTAGGTATACTCAACGAAAATTAGTTCAAATTCCTTAGTGTCTCTGACCCACAACTGCAATTCTATACCATCTTCCGAAAGTAGATAAGAACCTAATAGACCCACCTGGAAGACCAATAGCGTCAGGCATGAACTCTCTGACCACAAAGCTCTCTGAATTTGTGGATACTTACCTCCAGCCCATTGTGCCAACCATGAAATCATACATCAGGGACACTATTGATGTCATTGCAAAAGTATCTGATATAAAATGGAAAGATAATTATCTGTGGGTTACTATTGACATAAGTAGCCCTATACCTGCATCCCCCAGGAAAAAGGCATTGGAGCTATCGATTATTGGTTTAGAAATAGAACTTCTTTACCCATCAATTCACAACATTTTCTTCTCGCTTCAAGGTGGTGAAGAATTATTGTCCCAATTTTGAAACATATTAATACCAATGACTTACATTTACAATTCACCCATAAAAGTAGCACTGTTGAAATTGAATTTCTAGACCTAGTACTGACCCATGAATATGACAACATTATCAAAAAATTATATAAGAAAGAGACAGACCAAAATGGGTATTTACATGCGGAGTTGCTATCATCCCAATTGGGTTAAAAATACCCATTTCGGTCAATTTCAGCGCATTCATAGGAATTGCAGTAAATTAGAAGATTTCGAAAGGGACGCTGTCAATCCTCTAAACCATTTCTTGGAGAAAGGATATAGTGGAAAAAACATCAAGGAAGCACACGAAAAAGCTAAGATCAGTAAACAAGAAGATCTCTTGAAAACCAAAAATTACCGTAAGGATGATCAACAAGATGGGACTAAATTTGTGACCACATACAATGAAGACGCAAGGGAAATTAAATCCATTATTAAAAAACACTGGCATCTACTGGAGAAAGATGAGTTACTTAAAAATATCAGGTCCTCTGGACAACAAGTAATTTTTCATAAAAATCAGAGTTTAAAAAATATATTAGCACCCAGCCAATTGCGTTCTGCAAGTAAAACCAATTATTTGGAGACACAGAGCACTGGCTTCTACAAATGCAATAGGGCCAATTGTGTGGCCTGTGAGCACCATTTAAATAAAATACCTACTAAGGTAGTAAATTCTGACAGCAATGGGTTTAAATGTGAGAAAAATTTCTTGTGCAACTGCAAATCAGAGTTTGTGGTATACTTACTGCAATGCAGTTGCAACCTGCAATACATTGGGCGCACAACTCGCCCATATAAAGTGCGTCTGTTAGAACATATTAATAACATCAAACAAGGCCTTAAGTCCCACAATGTGTCATTACACTATAAGAAAATTCATAACCAAGATCCAAGTTGTTTAAAAGGCACTATCTTGGAAATTATAAAACCCAACAAGAGAGGAGGCTGTAGGACATTGGCACTTAGAAAGAGGGAATCCTATTGGATTCACAAAATAGGATCCCTAGTGCCTTATGGTCATAATAAGGACATAGACCTGGCAGCCTATCTTGTATAACTCTTCCCATATTTTCACAAACTGAGGAATATTTTCATACACTGAGGGATAGTTTTATATACTGAGGGATATGTGTATATATTGAGGGCTTTTCCTATCAGCCCAGTCCACTGTATTTATTTTAGTGTAATATCCCTTTTTTTAAATAAATTACTGAAGTTCTAATTGGAGCTGGTATTACACTGTAGAAACAATAGTATCCCTTTAAGATTACTCTATATGCATGCTCTATATATATTTTTGCTCCCGTATTCATCAGGAGCATTTTGAGTTGTATTTTACTATATTTCTTTGCTACTCCCAGTTCCAATCTTAAGTTTTGCCTTATATATTTACACACATACAGTATATATATATATATATATATATATATATATATATATATATACACACACATTTTTTTTATGTTTCTTGTGCATAGCAATTATTCCCTTTTCCTGTCTAGTTTGAAAATTCTTACTAGCTTATAGGTAGTTCTAATTTTTAGCAACATTTTAAATTTTTTTAAAAATGTTTTTCATATATGTTTTAAGTGTACATATTAATAATGTACATGTATAGTTTTTTTTAAAAAATTATGTTTTAAATGCAAAAATTTATTTTAGCCACATTTCTGGCAGTACGCCAACTCTTGGCTTTATACTTTTATAAGAGTCAAGATACAGACCTTTTTTAATTCGGCATTAAATTCGGCTAATTTTTAAATCAATATCAAACTTGGCTATTTTTTTTAAATATAGATATATTTGCTTTTTATTAGTGATAGTCTCGCAACTTATTTAATTTAAATATAAGTATCCATTTTGAAGCTACACATTGTATTCATTGACAATGCTCTTCCTCAATGAGCGCTTTTATTCATTCACTCCCCTCTGACCCTTGTCCAATTAAGTAATTGTCAGTGATTGTCGGCGTGTTTTTCCTTGTTTTAAAAAGCCTGCCTGCCAGCGTGTGTGTCAGACTCACAGCGTATACTGTGCCCACTTGCCCAGTGCCACCACTCATATCTGGTGTAACAGTAGTGTACATTTAAAAAAAAAAACAAACTTTTTTGACTGTGAAATAATAGCAGACAGCTGCCAGTACCCAAGATGGCCGCCAATAAGGCAGATGGGGAGGGTTAGAGAGCTGTTTTGGGGGGGATCAGGGAGGTTGGGGGCTAAGGGGGATGCTACACCACAGCATATGTAAATATGCTAACAAAATTAAAACCTTTTTAAAAACCTTTTATTTTAGTACTGGCAGACTTTCTGCCAGTACTTAAGATGGCGGGGACAATTGTGGGCTGGGGGAGGGAAGGGATCTGTTTGGGAGGGATCAGGGGATCTGATGTGTCAGGTAGGAGGCTGATCTCTACACTAAAGCTAAAATTAACCCTGCAAGCTCCCTACAAACTACCTAATTAACCCCTTCACTGCTAGCCATAATACACTTGTGATGCGCAGCAGCATTTAGCGGCCTTCTAATTACCAGAAAGCAACGCCAAAGTCATATATGTCTGCTATTTCTGAACAAAAGGGGATCCCAGAGAAGCATTTACAACCATTTGTGCCATAATTGCACAAGCTGTTTGTAAATAATTTCAGTGAGAAACCTAAAAATGCGAAAAAATTAAAAAAAAATTAAAATTTGATCGCATTTGGCGGTGAAATGGTGGCATGAAAGATACCAAAATGGGCCTAGATCAATACTTTGGGTTGTCTACTACACTACACTTAAGCAAAAATTAACTCTACAAGCTCCCTACATGCTCCCTAATTAACCCCTTCACTGCTGGGCATAAAACACGTGTGGTGCGCAGTGGCATTTAGCAGCCTTCTAATTACCAAAAAGCAACGCCAAAGCCATATAAGTCTGCTATTTCTGAACAAAGGGGATCCCAGAGAAGCATTTACAACCATTTATGCCATAATTGCATAAGTTGTTTGTAAAAAATTTCTGCGAGAAACCTAAAGTTTGTGAAAAAGTGAACAATTTTTTTTTATTTGATCGCATTTGGCGGTGAAATGGTGGCATGAAATATACCAAAATGGGCCTAGATCAGTACTTTGGGTTGTCTACTACACTACACTTAAAGGGACATGCCACCCACATTTTTTCGTTTATGATTTAGAAAGAGAATGCAATTTTAAAAATCTTTCTAATTTACTTATATTATCTAATTTGTTTTATTATCTTGATATTCTTTGATGAAAAGCATATCTAGATATGCTCACTAGCTGCTGATTGGTTGCTGCACATAGAAGCCTCGTGTGATTGGCTCACCATGTGCATTGCTTTTTCTTCAACTAAGGATATTTAAAAAATGAAGCAAAATAAATAATGGAAGTAAATTGTAATGTTTAAATTTCTATTCTCTATCTGAATCATGAAAGAAAGATTTTGGGTTTAGTGGCCCTTTAAGCTAAAATTAACTCTACAAGCTGCCTACATGCTCCCTAATTAACCCCATCACTGCTGGGCATAAAACACGTGTGGTGCCCAGTTGCATTTAGCAGCCTTCTAATTACCAAAAAGCAATGCCAAAGCCATATATGTCTTCTATAATGGCATGTCTGGCACACAGTGTTGGGGCAAGGGTCCATCTGACCACTGATACCTGGTCTGCAAAGCATGGTCAGGGCAGGTATATCACCTACACTGCACACTGTGAAGCGGGCATAACCCTTACATGTAACCCTTACACTACCTGATCGATACAACATCATACCTGATGTTTTAAAGCACGTTATTCCAAACAATTTAGGAATGTTAGGTGATTTATGCCCTTTATGGATTTAAACCAGACTCTGCTTCAACTATGTAATTTTCCATGGGAGTTTTGCCATGGATCCCCCACCGGCATGCCACAGTCCAGGTGTTAGTCCCCTTGAATGGCGGTTCGCCCGGTTCGCCGGTTCGCAAACTTTTGTGGAAATTCGAGTTCTCCGTTCGCGAACCCAAATTTTTAGATTTGCGACATCACTATACCTCTGATGAAGAAGGGTCTACTGTGTAAACCCCTTAGAAATGCGTCAGGTTCCTCTTTGTACATCTTGTACAGACCACCAGCCGTATCTTTGCTCTTTGCTCTTTTAAAGAACTTCACCCGCTGCTGCTACAACTGACATTGCCATTTCCGGTGGCCACCAGTTCCTGCTGTGGATAATTTTTTTACATACACGCTGTCTAGTTACCTCATATAATTGAGGTTCCAATTTGTAAGGGTATCTCATATCGCTTATGTGTGTGCGGCTTTGTCTCCATCAAGCGGAGTTGTACTATTATTCAAGTTTACTTTTTGTCTTATACATACACCTATTCCATATGAGAAACTTTTATTGTGGATTTATACATTCAAGTGGCGAACACCTCCAAGTGGCCGATACATTATTGAAGTACCTGGCTGGCTAACCAAGTCCCACAGTGCGCATGACAACGAGTACCAGATATGTCCATTCATGCCTGCTTTACCTCATAAGATTGAGGTTGATTCCAGTAAGTGAACACCCCATAGGGGCTTTGCCTGAAGATCTCTATTGACACCTATATGGACTATATCTTTCTTTGATTTCCAATTAGAGTCAGATTTCTCCACTCTAACATCTTTTATGCACACTCATTAATAGCGTTGCACTTTTCTGGACTGGAGGAGGGGATGGACTGGAATCTAAATTATAAGGTGTTTTTAGGTTATAATTTTTTCAGGTTTCATTGAGATTCCATTTATCTTCAATACCCATTTATATAAGTGTTTATTATTGAGATGTATAAATGTACCACTGTGGTTTTCTATACGCATCTATTCTGAGTCACAATTACTATTCGTATTCTCCCTAGTCCATACATACAGTATATAAACAGTCTTATTTTACATCGCTTCCTCTCTTGGATACAGTGCGCATATATATATATTGTCATTATTTATTGGACAAATATTTATGGACAGTATTCCCTCCCTATATATATATATATATATATATATATATATATATATATATATATATATATATATATATATATATATATATATATATATATATATATATATATATATATATATATATATATATATATATATATAAAACATACATATACAAACTCACATACGTACATAATATATATATATATATATATACACACACACACACAAATACATACAAACATATATATATATTTATAAATGTATAAATAACATACATATACAAACACACATACATACATATAAATATATATAATGTACATTTATATATATATATATATACACACACATGCACACATACATACATACAGACACAGATACATACATATATATATATATATATCATAAATATACAAACACACACCAACATATATATATAAAACATATATATACAGTACACACACACATATATATATATATATATATATATATATATATATATATATATATAAACACATACATACACACACATGCATACATACAGCAACACATACATATATATATAAAACAAGATAAGAAGACTGAGCTATCCTAATGTTGTGAAATAAAATGTTGCAATATTATAAATAACAAATATGTATATACATAAGAATGAAAAATAAATAATAATATATAATAAATGTAAGCACAATTGAATTAATCAAAATAATAGAAAGTCCATGAATAGTTATATTCAGAAAAAAAGGCAGCTGAACTGAATAATTTCGTGAAGACTCCCACTTTATCTTCACTAAATGAATATAGAAAAAAAAAGGTCTTTTGTTCCGCGCCAAATCTCTGTGGACAAATGAAATATACAGGGGAAGGAGCTCCCCTATATCTATACACTTACTTAGAAAACCTCAATCGATATGAGGTAAGTAATCACCCTTAGAATGAAAATCCACGTCGATCTCTGCAGCTCCTATTCATTGGATCCGTTTCAATAGGGACCTGAAGCTGTATGTACCTATTGCTGTGTACTGAGGCCTCAATCTTATGAGGTAAGTAAAAGCATATATGCCACGATAGTCAAAGATAAGATCATATAAAAGGTCTCAGTGTAACCCAAATGTATCCGTACAGCGTCTCTCAGGACCTTTTATATGATCTTATCTTTGACTATCGTGGCATATATGCTTTTACTTACCTCATAAGATTGAGGTTTTTAAGTGTGAGTGGGAGACTTTGGGGGTACCTGTGTTGTGGGGAATTTAATAAAACTTACTTCACTATTGTGGCACCTCTGCTTTTTTGTCTCCCTTTATATCGCATGAGCCATTTACGTTTTCGGAGAGGATCGTATCACTGCCTCAGTACACAGCAATAGGTACATACAGCTTCAGGTCCCTATTGAAACGGATCCAATGAATAGGAGCTGCAGAGATCGACGTGGATTATCATTCTAAGGGTGATTACTTACCTCATATCGATTGAGGTTTTCTAAGTAAGTGTATAGATATAGGGGAGCTCCTTCCCCTGTATATTTCATTTGTCCACAGAGATTTGGCGCAGAACAAAAGACTTTTTTTTCTACATACATATATATGTATATATATATATATATATATATATATAGGAGTCAAAGGGTAAACAGCGCTTATGGAGATTCTTAAAAACTGAATAATATTAAAATCTCGGCAGTGTTGGTGGGTAAAGAAAACAAAAAAAAAAAAAAAAAAAAAAAAAGGGAAGAGAAGTATATGAATATACGTATATATATTAGAGTCTTTGATAGGATATTGGAATCCTAGTGTAATGAAGGCGTAATAGATACCCTTACCAAAAGTTACCTCAATCCTATGAGGTAAGTTTGCCGCATTGGAGGATGTATCTAGTGGTTGAATGAATCCTGGATGTTCTGGTCTGTATAAAATCGCTGCCTCTTGGAGTAGAATGGGATGTGGGTCCCCTTTGTGCTGGTTTCTTTAGGAAACTTCCTGTATTTATTGCCTCTTGGAGCTTGGTTTTCTTGTCTTGGTATGAACTTTAGGATGTCAGAGCAGGTGACGTGGTTACAGGGTACTTATTTCTTTTTTCTTTTCTTATTTTTTCTTCATTTTCCTTAGAGTTGTGTCAGCAGATACAAAAAAATTTCCCTTTTCCGACTCCGAGTCGTTTCAGACGTAAGGAATAGGATATTCCATAAGATGGGAACCAGTCTTGAGAAATCTTGTAGATGGGAATGTGAGGAGGTAACAAGAGAGGAGGAGAGTAGGAGATCATGAGTGGAGTGAAGGGGATGGGAGGGAGAGTATCTGGAGACAAGGTCTGAGATGTAGGGGGAGCAGTGCAATTGAGGGCTTTGTGTGTCAGAGTGAGAATTTTGTGTTTAATCCTGGAGGCAGTGAAGGGATTGGCAGAGAGGTGCGGAAGATGAAGAGCGACATGCAAGGAAGATGAGCCTGGCAGAGGCATTCATTATGGATTGTAAAGGAGCTAGGAAGCAGCTAGGGAGACCAGAGTGGATAGAATTGCAGTAGTCGAGGCGGGAAAAGATGAGAGAGTGAATTAAAATCTTTGTTATGTCTTGTGTAAGGAAATGTCTAATTTTAGTGATGTTTTTAAGGTGGAAGCGGCAGGCTTTAGCCAAGTACTGAATGTGAGGAGTGAAAGAAAGATCTGAGTGAAGTGTGACCCCAAGACATCGGGCATGTGAGGTTGGGGTAATGATGGATTTGTGAACAGTTATAGAGACATGTGGGTGGAGATTTTGTTAGTAGGGGGGGAAATAAGGACCTCAGTTTTGGAGAGATTTAGCTTGAGGTAGTGAGAGAACATCCAAGATGAGATGTGAGAGAAAAAGTTAGTGACACAGGTTTGCAAGGAAGGAAATAGTTCTGGTGCAGAGAGGTAGATTTCGGTATCGTCGGCATACAAATGATAATGAAACCCATGGGACTTTATTAAGGAACCTACTGAGGACGTGTAGATTGAGAAGAGAAGGGGACCAAGGACAGAGCCTTGCAGTACCCCAACAGAAAGAAGTAACGGGGCAGAAGATACCCCAGAGAAGGCTACACTAAAGGTACGGTTAGACAGATAGGAAGAGAACCAAGAGAGAACTGTGTCACAGATGCTGAAGGATTGGAGGGTGGTGGACAGTATCAAAGGCTGCAGACAGATCAAGGAGGATAAGTAGAGAGAAGTAGCCTTTTGATTTTGCTGTAAGTAGGCCGTTGGTAACCTTAACAATTGCTTTCTCTGTTGAGTAAAGGGGGCAAAATCCAGATTGCAGTGGGTCAAGAAGGGAGTTTAATGTAAGGGAATGGGATAGATGTGCATATAGTAGCATTTCAAGAAGCATTGAGGCAAGAGGTAGTAGAGAAATAAGGTGGTAGTTGGATGGGGAGGTTGGATTGAGAGAACGTTTTTTGAGGATAGGTGTGACTAATGCATATTTAAGAGATGTGGGAACTATACCAGTGCTGAGGCAGAGGTTGAAGATGTGTGTGAGTATAGGGGTAAGGGTAGAAGAGAGGGAGGGGAGTAGTTGTGAGAGGATGGGTTCGAGGGGACAGGTAGTGAGGTGAGAGGATAGTATAAGGGCAGAAACTTTATCCTCTGTAACAGGGGCAAAAGGGCTAAATTTATGGCTATGTGGGTTTTGGATGATTGTGAGCTTTTGAGAGGGTGGGAGTCCGGTAGTATGTTGAGAGCTGATTTCATTTCTGATGGAGTTGATTTTGTTGTTGAAGTAGCTGGCAAAATCTTGGGATGAGAGAAAAGTTGTGGTGGGAGGTGGGGGTGGGCGGAGAAGAGTATTGAATGTGGAGAACAGACATTTTGGGTTTGATGAAAGTGTATATATAAGAGTAGAGAAGTAATGTTGCTTATATAGATGAAGGGCAGAATAGTAAGAGTTCAAGATGAACTTATAGTGAAGAAAGTCAGTAGAACTCCGAGATTTCCTCCAGTGTCACTCAGCAGTATGGGAAAATCTGCGTAGGTACCGTGTCAGAGGAGTATGCCAGGGCGGAGGATGAGTGTATATTTTCTGAGCTATGTTATGTGGAGCCAGGTTATCAAGGACTGATGTAAGGGTGGAGTTATAGTGGAAGATGGATTCATCAGTACAGGAAAAGGAGGGGATGGAAGAGAGAAGAGGTTCGAGAGAGCTAGCGAGCTGTTGCTGATCTAATGACTTGATTCTTCTGTGAAGTTTAGTGTGAGGGGTAGAAGGAGGGAGAGCTGTAGGGAGGGAGGTGATGGTACAACATACATATACAAACTCACATACGTAGATATCAATATACACATACATACACACACATATATATACAGTATATATATACAACATACATATACAATTGCACATACACTTTTATTTTCTATTTTAAATGTATTATTAAAACAAGCATTGTTTTCTTTATTTGGCACAGCATCATGCCAATTGTGGGGTCAATCAAAAAATGTATCTACAAACCAAAAAATGTATCTACATAAACTTATTATTATTTTATTATTATTATTAATAATAATAATAATAATAATAATAATAATAATAATAAAATGTTGACGTGTTCAAAACCAATTTAACAAGTCCTACTGTGGTTTTGCATCATGAGATACTTTTATGAGTTTTCAGAACTTTTTTCTGCTTATAAGACATAGAAGAATATATGACTCGGGGCCTAGTATAATGTGCCTCTATGCACAACCATGCAGTCATATTTCACGGACTATGCTGTGTGCAATGAAGTCTAGCATGTATGTACCCTCAAAAATCATGTTTGGGAAAATCATTTTAAATGTCACTTGAAATCATGTTTAAACTCAATTAAATTGTGAACAAAATTAAATTGCCCCATTTTTCAAACCTAAAACTATATTGTGGACATAACCCAGCTTTAATGTGATGCAAATTTGCTCTTAAAGTGACAACAAGGTCAAAATTAAACACATTGACTAGATAGAGCATGACAGCTTAAATAACTGAAATATAATAATAATATAATAATATAACATAATAATTATGTATTGAAGAGGAATCCTAGGTGAGTTTAGTAGTGTGCATGTCTTTAGCCATCTGGCTGCAGTGTTTGCAACAATGTTTACACCAATGTTATACATAATTGCAAACCATACTGCCATAGAACTCTAAACACACATGCACACTCCTAATTTCCTATCGGCCTACATAGGTTTACTCTCCAACAAGGGATACCAAGAGAACAAAGCAAATGTGATAACATAAGTGAAATGGAATGCTGTTTAAAATTGCACGCTCTATTTGAATAATGAACATTTCATTTCGATTTTGCTGTTCCTTTAAAAAAATAGACTCTGTTGCTTAGAAATAAATGCTACGTTTCCATTGCTTTGTAATTTGTGTAAACTGCTGGTAAAAAGAAACATCACCATAGACTTACATGGATATACTTACTGTTATCTAAGTGAGAGTAAGTTTTAGCCTTCATTTCATGCAAGCAAGTTCTTTCTAAATCAGTCAGACCTGTTAACAGGTTTCCCTTATAAACTAATCACTGTAGTACTCTGAGAATGATTGTATGTGTTCACAATTACAGCATTTGGCATATAAGGCACATTGCAATATAAGATGCACCTATTTTTTTTTAAGAATTTCAGATTTAATGAATAAAAAAACAAAACAAACAAGAAATATTTATATACATTCAGAACATAAGACACAGGACAAACAAATTAACACTTTAATTAAAAAATCTTGTTTTATGCTGTACTTTTTCACTGGGCAACTTAGTGTAAATGGGCTTTAGGATAAGGCTGACACTATATGAGAATCTTATAATGAGATAAAGCAGAACAAACCTTGATAGAGTGCAGAGGTCATAGGCTGGTTCAGTAGGTCACGGGCTTCTTCTAGTAAAACCTTTACTATATCTGTGTTGTTGTGCAACACGGCCACGTGTAAGGCTGTTTCCCCAACAGCTCCTAATATAATAAAGCATAAAGGCAAAACATAGACAAAAGTGTTACAGAATTGTGTGACACGGGGGGTCCTAACTGACTGAATGTACAAACAGCGTACTGCATATACTGTAGCGCTTACTTAAGAAATATAGAAAAACAGTTATTTATTTTAAAGGACCATTAAATACAGTAAAATTGCAACATCACAAACTCAAAATAAAAAGAAAACACGTCATGGTGCGGACAGACATTGCACCAGCAGTTCTTGTGAACTGCTGGTGCAATACTGCCCCCTGCAAATTCGCGGCCAATTGGTCGCTAGCATTGGGTTTCAATCAACCCGATCGTATTTGATTGGGCTGATTGCTGTCCGCCACTTGAGAGGTGGCGGACGAGTTAAGAAGCAACGGTCTTAGGACTGCTGCTTCTTAACGTCCGCTTCAGTCGGAACTGAAGAGGAGTGGGTCAGAAGAAACATCCGCTGCTTCATAAATCGACTCCAATGAATGAAGCTTGAATACATTTATTGGTTATTTCTAGGGATGGGCAAATGTTTCACAACATTCGAAAAACGGCACGAATTTTAACACATTCGTTCATTCAAATCGAATTTTCGAATGTTTACATAACATTCTAACATTCGATTTTCGAATGTTCGGTTTCGAATTTTACGATTACATTTGAAAATATTATTTTTGAAAAATTAGATTAGATTGTAATAGTATTTCTAATGCTTTTTCTTCAAATGTAATATTCGAATTATGCAATATTCGAATTCGAAAAATTCGAATTTAGATTGTAATACTATTTCTAATGCTTTATCTTTAAATGTAATATTCGAATTATGCAATACGTGTATTCGAATTCGAAAAATTCAAATTTAGATTGTAATAGTATTTCTAATGCTTTTTCTTTAAATGTAATATTCAAATTATGCAATATTCGAATTCGAAAAATTCGAATTTATATGTTTGTAATAGCATTTCTAATGCTTTCTTTAAATGTAGTATTCGAATTATGCAATATTCTATATGGAAACATTCGAAATGATATTTTTGTATCTATTTATGTATCAATTTACTAGATTCCCACCCTACCACATGAACTATTGAACGTCTGAATAGTATTTGTTAAATAGAATGTTAAATTCGAAATTTAGAATGTGGACATTCGATATAATTATAAACATTCAAATTCGAAAGTGACATTCGAAAACTGTAAATAACATTCGATTTTCGAATTTTTAAGAATATTCGTTCTTATCGACATTCGTATTTAGAATTCGAATTTCGGTAATAACATTCGTTCTACATTCGAAGTTCGAAAATTTACACATTCGCCCATCCCTATTTTTTCTTCAAATTAACCATCATTTGCTGTCATTGTATAATGAGCACCTTCTTCTCTTAATCAAGAGGAGCATTTAATAAAATCCCTTTTGTTTTATTAGTTCAAAGTATTTCCAGAATTATTATTTCATTTTTTTTAAATTAATGAATAATTTTGTTGGTTACCTCAATACATTTTTACTTTAAGTGTGCTATAATAATGACCCTTTATAACCGTAACACATTCATATTGTTAGTACAATTTATGATCTTTGTGGAACAATTTTGCTTTCTATATTTGGAATCTGTATCTAGCCAAAGACAGACCTGCTAGATCAGAAAATGCTAAATCAGAAATAGATGTGAACATGACACAAGCTCAGACATAATGATTTCTAATGCTGTTCTCCACAGTACCTATGGAGAACTATAATACTCATATTTGTAGGAGAACTTTGTGTTCTCCAAAGGCGCAAGACAATGATAAATTGGAAACTGGGCGTAATGCTAAGGTGGACTCTAGGAAATGCAACTATAACAAGCAAATGTAACACTTTTTTGAGGCAATGGTGCGTCTTGGCGAACGCGAATAAAGTGAGAGGAATGTACAGTTGGATTTGCCTATTTTTAGGTGCAATTTACATTAATAAATAGGAGGAGTCAGCCGTATTGGATTTATGGGCACAATTTTAGGACAATTGCTTTGATAAATCCTGCTCTTAGTATCACAGTTCTAGCAAGTTACTCTAAATTACTAGCATTTCTTTTCATGTTTGACGTTTATGTATATAAAGAAAAACATGAAGGTGCATATAGTTTATTGGGTTGTTATGAGCCATTTAAAACTAGAAGATGCATAAAGTAATTCTATTTTGCCCAAAGAAAGTAATGAGACAGTAAAGTTAAACTTTCATAACTCAGAGCATACACTTATAAATATCTTTCTATTATTTAATGTGTATTGTTCTATTAGTATCCTTTGTTGAAAAACATCTACACGTATCGTTAGCAGAAGCAATGGATTACTGTGAGCTAGCTGGTCATTGGTTGCTAGACACATTTATCTCTTGTCACCAGATGAGTTCTGCTAGGTCCCACTGCTGAATTTCTGATTATTCAACAAAGGATACCAAAAGAACAAAGCACATTTGACAACAGAGGTTGAATGGAAATGTGTTTAAAATGAAATGCTCTATCTTAATCATGAAAGACAAAAACTGGGTTTTATGTCCCTTTAATTTATTATTACAGCCAAACATTTCCATGTGTATATTGTATCGTATTATGTGACATTGTATAATGTGTATATTGTATCGTGTTATGTGACATTGTATAATGTGTATATTGTATCGTGTTATGTGACATTGTATAATGTGTATATTGTATTGTGTTATGTATAGTATCGTGTTATGGGACATTGTATAATGCGTATATTGTATTGTGTTATTTGATGTTGTATAATGTGTATATTGTATCGTGTTATGTGACATTGTGTAATGTGTATAGTGTATTGTATTATGTGACATTGTATAATGTGTATATTGTATCGGGTTATGTGACATTGTATAATGTGTATAGTGTATTGTATTATGTGACATTGTATAATTTGTATATTGTATTGTGTTATGTGACATTGTAAAAGTGTATATTGTATCGTTTTATGTGATATTGTATAAGTGTATATTGTATCATGCTATGTAACATTGTATAATGTGTATAGTGTATCGTGTTATGTGACATTGTATAATGTGTATAGTGTATTGTGTTACGTGACATTGTATAATGTGTATAGTGTATTGTGTTACGTGACATTGTATAATGTGTATAGTGTATCGTGTCATGTGACATTGTATAATGTGTATAGTGTATCGTGTTATGTAACATTGTATAATGTGTATAGTGTATTGTGTTATGTGACATTGTATAATGTGTATAGTGTATTGTGTTATGTGACATTGTATAATGTGTATAGTGTATCGTGTTATGTAACATTGTATAATGTGTATAGTGTATTGTGTTATGTAACATTGTATAATGTGTATAGTGTATTGTGTTATGTGACATTGTATAATGTGTATAGTGTATCGTGTCACGTGACATTGTATAATGTGTATAGTGTATCATGTCATGTGACATTGTATAATGTGTATAGTGTATCGTGTTATGTGACATTGTATAATGTGTATAGTGTATTGTGTTATGTGACATTGTATAATGTGTATAGTGTATCGTGTCACGTGACATTGTATAATGTGTATAGTGTATCGTGTCATGTGACATTGTATAATGTGTATAGTGTATCGTGTCATGTGACATTGTATAATGTGTATAGTGTATCGTGTTATGTAACATTGTATAATGTGTATAGTGTATCGTGTTATGTGACATTGTATAATGTGTATAGTGTATTGTGTCATGTGACATTGTATAATGTGTATAGTGTATTGTGTCATGTGACATTGTATAATGTGTATAGTGTACCATGTTATGTGACATTGTATAATGTGTATAGTGTACCATGTTATGTGACATTGTATAATGTGTATAGTGTATGGTGTTATGTGACATTGTATAATGTGTATAGTGTATCGTGTTATGTGACATTGTATAATGTGTATAGTGTACCATGTTATGTGACATTGTATAATGTGTATAGTGTATTGTGTTACGTGACATTGTATAATTTGTATAGTGTATTGTGTTACGTGACATTGTATAATGTGTATAGTGTATCGTGTCATGTGACATTGTATAATGTGTATAGTGTATCGTGTCATGTGACATTGTATAATGTGTATAGTGTATCGTGTCATGTGACATTGTATAATGTGTATAGTGTATCGTGTTATGTGACATTGTATAATGTGTATAGTGTATTGTGTTATGTGACATTGTATAATGTGTATAGTGTATTGTGTTACGTGACATTGTATAATGTGTATAGTGTATTGTGTCATGTGACATTGTATAATGTGTATAGTGTATTGTGTTATGTGACATTGTATAATGTGTATAGTGTATTGTGTTACGTGACATTGTATAATGTGTATATTGTATCGTGTTATGTGACATTGTATAATGTGTATAGTGTATTGTGTTATGTGACATTGTATAATGTGTATAGTGTATCGTGTCATGTGACATTGTATAATGTGTATAGTGTATCGTGTTATGTGACATTGTATAATGTGTATAGTGTATCGTGTTATGTGACATTGTATAATGTGTATAGTGTATTGTGTTACGTGACATTGTATAATGTGTATAGTGTATTGTGTTATGTGACATTGTATAATGTGTATAGTGTATTGTGTTATGTGACATTGTATAATGTGTATATTGTATTGTGTTATGTGACATTGTATAATGTGTATAGTGTATTGTGTTACGTGACATTGTATAATGTGTATAGTGTATTGTGTTATGTGACATTGTATAATGTGTATAGTGTATTGTGTCATGTGACATTGTATAATGTGTATATTGTATTGTGTCATGTGACATTGTATAATGTGTATAGTGTATCGTGTTATGTAACATTGTATAATGTGTATAGTGTATCGTGTTATGTGACATTGTATAATGTGTATAGTGTATCGTGTCATGTGACATTGTATAATGTGTATAGTGTATCGTGTTATGTAACATTGTATAATGTGTATAGTGTATCGTGTCATGTGACATTGTATAATGTGTATAGTGTATTGTGTTATGTGACATTGTATAATGTGTATAGTGTATTGTGTTATGTGACATTGTATAATGTGTATATTGTATTGTGTCATGTGACATTGTATAATGTGTATATTGTATTGTGTCATGTGACATTGTATAATGTGTATAGTGTATCGTGTCATGTGACATTGTATAATGTGTATAGTGTATCGTGTCATGTGACATTGTATAATGTGTATAGTGTATCGTGTTATGTGACATTGTATAATGTGTATAGTGTATTGTGTCATGTGACATTGTATAATGTGTATAGTGTATCGTGTCATGTGACATTGTATAATGTGTATAGTGTATTGTGTTATGTGACATTGTATAATGTGTATAGTGTATCGTGTCATGTGACATTGTATAATGTGTATAGTGTATCGTGTCATGTGACATTGTATAATGTGTATAGTGTATCCTGTTATGTAACATTGTATAATGTGTATAGTGTATTGTGTTACGTGACATTGTATAATGTGTATAGTGTATCGTGTCACGTGACATTGTATAATGTGTATAGTGTATCGTGTTATGTAACATTTTATAATGTGTATAGTGTATCGTGTTATGTGACATTGTATAATGTGTATAGTGTATTGTGTTATGTGACATTGTATAATGTGTATAGTGTATCGTATTATGTGACATTGTATAATGTGTATATTGTATTGTGTTATGTGACATTGTATAATGTGTATAGTGTATCGTGTTATGTGACATTGTATAATGTGTATAGTGTATCGTGTTATGTGACATTGTATAATGTGTATAGTGTATTGTGTTACGTGACATTGTATAATGTGTATAGTGTATCGTATTATGTGACATTGTATAATGTGTATATTGTATTGTGTTATGTGACATTGTATAATGTGTATAGTGTATCGTGTCATGTGACATTGTATAATGTGTATAGTGTATCGTGTTATGTAACATTGTATAATGTGTATATTGTATTGTATTATGTGACATTGTATAATGTGTATAGTGTATCGTGTTATGTGACATTGTATAATGTGTATATTGTATTGTATTATGTGACATTGTATAATGTGTATAGTGTATCGTGTCATGTGACATTGTATAATGTGTATAGTGTATTGTGTTATGTGACATTGTATAATGTGTATAGTGTATCGTGTCATGTGACATTGTATAATGTGTATAGTGTATTGTGTCATGTGACATTGTATAATGTGTATAGTGTATCGTGTTATGTGACATTGTATAATGTGTATAGTGTATCGTGTTATGTGACATTGTATAATGTGTATAGTGTATCGTGTTATGTGACATTGTATAATGTGTATAGTGTATCGTGTTATGTGACATTGTATAATGTGTATAGTGTATCGTGTTATGTGACATTGTATAATGTGTATAGTGTATCGGGTTATGTGACATTGTATAATGTGTATAGTGTATCGGGTTATGTGACATTGTATAATGTGTATAGTGTATCGTGTTATGTGACATTGTATAATGTGTATAGTGTATCGTGTTATGTGACATTGTATAATGTGTATAGTGTATCGTGTCATGTGACATTGTATAATGTGTATAGTGTATCGTGTTATGTGACATTGTATAATGTGTATAGTGTATCGTGTCATGTGACATTGTATAATGTGTATAGTGTATCGGGTTATGTGACATTGTATAATGTGTATAGTGTATCGTGTTATGTGACATTGTATAATGTGTATAGTGTATCGTGTTATGTGACATTGTATAATGTGTATAATGTATCGTGTTATGTGACATTGTATAATGTGTATAGTGTATCGGGTTATGTGACATTGTATAATGTGTATAGTGTATCGTGTTATGTGACATTGTATAATTTGTATAGTGTATCGTGTCATGTGACATTGTATAATGTGTATAGTGTATCGTGTCATGTGACATTGTATAATGTGTATAGTGTATCGTGTCATGTGACATTGTATAATGTGTATAGTGTATTGTGTTATGTGACATTGTATAATGTGTATAGTGTATCGTGTCATGTGACATTGTATAATGT
>NC_069507.1:261452974-261595474 GCF_027579735.1 Bombina bombina | reverse complement strand
TATATATATATATATACACACACACACATATACATATATATACACACTTACACATATTTACACACATCTATACATATACACACATATATATATATATATATATATATATATATATATATATATATATATACACACATATACATATATATATATATATATATATATATATATATATATATATATATATATATATACACGGTGAAGGAAGGCACTCACTGGTCTTTTCATCAAAAAAACTTTATTGAGCGTGACGTTTCGGGGACACACTCCCCTTCCTCAGGCGACATACATACATATACACACACACATAATCACATAATCGCACACATACACACATATATACATACATATACATATACATATGAATATACATAGGTGACCCTCGGTTTACAACGGTTCAATTTGCACCATTTCAGAATAACAACTTTTCTTTTTCAGTCATGTGACTGCTATTGAAAAGCATTGAGAAGCAGTGCATTGATTAAAATAGCCAGTAGGTGGAGCTGTCCGCTTGTGTTGCAGCAAAGATATGCAAGCCAAGCAAGCTGAAATTAATCAGATTAACCAGATCTGAGCTATCGAGCAGATTTCAGAGGAACAAGATCTTCCTGTCTATAAATGAGTCCAGATTGGAATGCATAGAAAGAACTGTTTACAGAAAAATGCAAGTAAAATCTGTGTTGTATGATTATTTTATTAGGTTTATAATGCTGTTTAGCAAATGTTTTTGTTCATTAACTTAGTTTAATTATATATTCTGTGTTGTGTGATTATTTTATTAGGTTTATAATGTTGTTTAGCATTTAAAGTCTTCATTTCAAAGCTTTAAAAATAATGTATTAGGTGATACTTATAACAATTTTGAGAGGGGCCTGGAACCTAACTCCCTCACTTCCCATTAACTTACATTATAAATTGGGTTTCAATTTACAACAGTTTTGATTTACAATTACAACCATTCCTTCTGGAACCTAACGACGGCGTATACTGAGGGCTACCGGTACATAAATGCACACAAACATACATATATACATAAACACACAAACATATACACATACATACAGACACAAAACACAAACATATACACATACATACAGACACAAAACACAAACATACACACATAAATACATATATACATGCACACATATATGCACATACAAACTGACCCACACATACATATACATACACATAAATATAGGTATAGAAACATACATATATATACATAAACACACATCCATAAACACATAAATACATACAGACACAACACACACTTATACACACACACACACACACACACATACATACACACATATATAAACATAGAAGCATTTCTACACACACATGCATTTATACATACAAACACACACGCACACATACGCACACACAGAGAAAGAGAAAGCGCGTGAGAGAGAGAAAGAGAGAATGAGAGAGAGAGCGAGAGAGACAGAGAAAAAGAAAGAAAGAGAGAAAAAAGAAAGAGAGAGCGAGAGAAAGAAAGAGAGAGCGAGTGAGAGAGATAATGTGTGTGTGACTTAAAATTTTCACTTTTTCACTAGAGCCTGACGAAAGTGAACTAGTAACTGTTTTTCCTTTTGGGCTTGTAGCTTTTAATCCCAGACTAGTAATATTTTTTTAACCCGTGTGTGTATGTGAGTGTGTGTGTTTGTGTGTGTATGTGTTTATGTATTTGTGTGAGCATGTGTGTGTTTGTATTTGTGTGTGTATGTGAGTGTGTGTGTTTATGTGTTTGTGTGTGTGTATGTGAGTGTATGTGTGTTTATGTGTTTGTGTGTATGTGAGAGTGTATGTGTGTTTATGTGTTTGTGTGTGTGTATGTAAGTGCGTATGTATACATACATATATAACTAAACAACTTATAGAGAGCTTTACTGATATTGGATTAAATGAGAATTAAAGCTAGATTATAAAACATAACTTGAATGTCCCTTTAAGTGCATTGCCGTGTTGACCAAAAATGTGTAATGCCAAGTAAATACTGTCATGTTCAGTAACGCTGCTTGATGCTACAAATTAATAATGTAATTTATAAAATCATATTTTGTGCTCCATTAGACTAAAATAATACTTTATTATGTGATAGTAGTACTGGAGCATGAGAGGGGCATTAGGTATAATGACGATCTCCTATGCTAGGGCCTCCTAACAAACAAATATCCCCAGGCATATATTGTTTTGTGCATCTGTGGGGGAATTTACATTGGATTTAGTGTGTAAACAAAGAACATATGAAAGTATCAGTGAAACTCATTGAACACAAAGCACCCGGTCTTATGCAAATACTTCTGGTAACAATAAATATTTTAGTAGAAAACGTCTACTGTGTAGAAACCTCTAGAGAGATTTAATTAGCAGATCATGTTGTATTGTAGATCATTTATAGCTGAACAATGAGCACTAACTAATTAGATACATTGCTTTTAAGTCCTGGCCATGAGAAATGATTAGAAGGAGGAGTTCTTCGATATAACACATCTGCCTTTAAGTAGATCTAGATAGGGAAGCAGATGTGTTATGCTTTATAGCAAATAGAACGTGCCTGTGTTTGTATATGAAGAACCTGAAATGGAACCATAAGCTCTACAATGTCTATCGTGTATATAAAAGCAATATGTAAATATATCATAACAGGACAAAAAACTCAGCTAAAAGCATTTATCTCAATTGTGAACTAACAGGAAGTCCATGTCTGTTTACAACTGGTCCTTAAAGGCACAGTAAAGGTAAAATGCTCTATTTTATTAGAAAAAAAGGAGATAAGCACAGGAAAATCATCTCCAAAGAGGCAGTACCCTTCCACTCTAGAGCAGGCTATATACTCTGGCTATATAAATACACTGCCCATGGCTGGCTAAGGAGACATGCTCAGTTCTAGACCAGTACTTCTCTATGTGGAGGTTAAACACATAGGTACAGGCAAGCAATGGCACAATAAAATCTCTAATGCATTGTCATATTGCACCTATATGTGCCTTTAAAGAGGGCTTCTATACTGAAGACAATCATGAGCAATTTGAAGTAACTAATGCACAGAGATCTCATAAAGAGATGGCTCTGGTAAGTGGTTGCAGAGGGCAGTGTCGGAGATAGAAAGCAGAGACAATATGAGGAGACATTAAGCTGTAATATAGAGAGATGTCATGTCATATAATCACCATGATAACTGTCTAATTATACATATTCCAAACGATACTGTCCAGACCTCCTTACAAGTAAATAGTTAGCGTTTTTTATTATAACAGCCAGGATTGTCCATAATATATTTTGTGAATGAGAACTGTTCTCTATTACATGATATTTTTAAATAACGGATGTTGCTGATGTCACTATAATGAAAATAAGAGCATGTTATATCATACAGGCATTGATTATTGGGTATAGATAGGATTAAAGGCACTCACCTTTTCTGCTGTCGTAAATTTGTTTCACAGACAGTTTCTTCATTTCTGTGTCTTCTCCAAGGGACCATCTTGAAATCTTAATTCAAATTGTTTGGTGATTTCTAATGAGATCTTTCAGTTTATCCAGAGTGCAAGAGAATCCAGGGCAAAGAGATGACAGATATCATCATTTTTCTCCTGACATCACTTCTTAGCACATCACATACAATTCAGTATCACAACAAGTATAGCAGACACTTCTGAAAAAGTCATTTACAATCCATGTTATTCTAGAGAACATCCTCAAAAACACTTCTACTGTCTGAAGTCAGGATAAAGTCATATCTTCTAGACCAGGGTGCTCAATAAAACTGCTTAATTAGCCAGTTCCAAAGCTTGTCCTTGTTGCTCCTATATACCAGACTGTATATAAATAAATGCTAATGAATGTGAATGGAAGTAGTGCCTATATCAGTCAGTCATTTCTATCATATACTGCAGTGACACCCTGGGATAAGGTCACATACACCTGAATGTAGCTGAGAACCAAACAATACAAGTGCACTGCAGTGAGAGATCCTGGGTACCCACCTTCCTGTTGTCTCTAGAGCTTTTTCTCATAGTAATTGTTTTTACTGTGTTTTAAGGTTACTGTCTTCTGCATTTCTCCTTCTCTCTATATCTGATGAATTGTTTCTTTCAGTCTATTAGCCTCCCTTTTCATATCATTTGCATTTTTTCCACATTTTTGCTCTTCCTTTAACACCTTGTGTTTGCTGCATAGAACCTGTTGGACAGGTTGCTTCCAGCATTATTGTGTTCAATAGAGAGAAGGCTTCCCCCGTGTCCTTATTATCAGTACACAACCTTTAGACAAAGCCACTATTTATAGTGAGTTATACAGAGTGACACTTCTGACCCCCACACAGATACCTGCCCTTTCCTAACTGCCTCTGACCATCTAAACGAATAAAACAATGTTATGCATACATAAATATAGAATGAAAATATTATCTGCACCTCTCAAATGAAGGAGATCTAAAAAAATAAATTAAAAAGCAATATTTATTAATAAGCATTAAAAATAGAGAAAAAGACCATAAAATCAATAGAAAAAATCCAGAGGCTGGTGGAAAAGAGTGCCAAACATGTTGCGGGCCTTCCCCGAGACCTGCCCTTGTTCACTGGCATACACATAGATTCTAACCAGACTGCTATTTAAAGCTCGGTGTCTCTAATTGGACACCTGAATCAATTGATTCTGAAAGAGACATATTTATATATTAAATGGCCTATTTAATTGTTTAAATTGTTTGCCTTATACTAATTCAAAGAAATATTCAACCTTCCATAAGAAGGAAAAAAAAAGGGGACAAAAGGGGGGGAGAGGGCAGCATCATTTTATGAGTACCTATGTATACACAATTGTATTTTGAGACTTACTATAATAGATTATCTGTGATATAAACTCAATAAAATAAATTAACATCCATAATATAATTGAAACCATCAGGATGTTTGGATTGAAGCTTAAAGATCCATATTGCCTCTCTTTGATCCAATAATCTTTCCTTGTCATCCCTCCTTCTGTTCTTTGGGACATGGTCAATGCCTTGTATTTTTAAAAGCGTATCATTTGACTGGTGTTCATGTCTAAAATGTTTGGCTATAGGGGTATTACTGTCAGGGTTGCTGATGTCTCTAAGATGTTGGAGGGCTCTATCTCTCAGTGAGCATTTTGTGCGCCCTACGTACTGTTTGTCACATCCCTTACATGTCAACAAATATATGACATGTGTAGTAATGCATGTTATGTTATGTCTTATGTCATATTCCTCTTTGGTCACTGTCAAAATTAATTTATTGCCTGTTTTTATGTAGTGGCAAGTTTAACAGATATTGCCATTACATTTGTAACAGCCTACTCTGGTAAAAAGCCATGAGTTAGTTCTTTGCTTGGATAGCATGGAAGGTGAAAAATTGTTGCTATATATATATATATATATATATATATATATATTTATATATATTTATACACATGCAATACATTCAGTACTGTGCAATAGTCTTAGGACACCATTAGATCTGTTTTTTTAGCAATGGTATAATGACCAAATAAAATTATTTCTCAGTCTCTTCATTAGAATACAACCAGAAAATACTGGATATTTGTATTCAGAATTTAAAAACAGAAACAAAATCTGAAAAAATGCTCCTATTGGCTAAAATGGCAAGTATTTAGTGTGACCTTGGCTTACACTTGAGCAATAGCAGGAGCCTGGCTCTTGTAAACCTAAATGGAATGGAACCCTAATTAATTTCATTGCTAAAACCTGTATTTGTCCTACAATTTCATATAAAAATGACTGCTGTGAAAAAGGTCTATTACACCAGGACATGCTTGAGTATTACTTACACATGTGGTATGTATTTGATTAATTGGATGCTTGCTAATGAGACCAACTTTTAATCACATCATTCCTTTCAAAATGCCAAAGATCACAGAAATGGACAGACATAAAATCATACTTTTGCATCAGCAAGGCCACTCTAAAAGGGAAATCAGCAAACAAACTGGATACTCAAGATGTGGTATTCAAGCTGTTATAAAGAAATTTGAAGAATCCAAAGTGGTCAAGGACAAAAAAAGGACTGGAATGCCAAGAAAACTTTCAAAATCTGATGAGAAGTTTCTCAGAGTTTCTTCTTTGAGAAACCAGAAGAAGTCCAGCAAGGACATGGTTAAGCATATGGCAGCTTCACTGGTATGCCAAGTTGACCCTTCTACAGTCTTAAGAAGCTTGATCAGGAATGGTCTTTGTGGAAGGGTAGCAGCCAAGAAACCACTTTTTCAGAAGGGGAACAGGGTGAAAAGGCTACGATATGCTAAAGCTCAGAAAGATTGAAACGCAAATCAGTGTAAAAGAGTATTATTGAGTGATGAATCAAAGTTTCACATTTTTAGGTCCAATCATCTACAATATGTGAAAAGAAGAGTTGGGGAGAGATGGAAGAATGAGTGCTTGTGGCCTTCATTGAAAAATGGTGGAGGGTCTGTCCTGTTTTGGTGGTGTATTTCTGCCAGTGGTGTTGGTGATATTGTCTGAATTGATGGGATCATGAATGCTGAAAAGTACAGACGGGTTTTAATTCATCATGCAATTCCTTCTGGAAAGCACCAAATTGGGAATGATGTAATTTTTCAGCATGATAACAATCCCAAGCACACTGCTAATGCAGTGAACCCATATTTGGAGAGAAAAACAGCTGATAAAACACTGACAGTCATGGACTGGCCTCCACAGAGTCCAGATCTGAATATTATAGTGACAGTATGGGATCACCTAGACAGAGAAAGATATGAAAGACAAACTAAATCTAAAGAAGGACTCTGGGAAGTGCTGAAAGAAGCCTGGTATAATATACCAGAAGATAACATCAGAAAACTTCAGGACAGTCTCCCCAAAAGAGTTCAAGATGTGCTTAGTGCCAAGGGAGGTCACACTAAATACTGACTTTTGTCTTTTCGCTCTATTTTTTTAAAATATATTTTTGTACATATTTCCTGTATTTTCTGTTCGTATCTTAATAAAGACACCAAAAAATAAATATGGATTGTCATTAAAACAACCAATCTAATTGTGGTCTAAGACTCTTGCACAGTACTGTATATATATATATATATATAAAGACAGGTGCAATTTTAAAATTCTTTCCAACTTACTTCAACGACAGTTATAAAATTGACAATGTTCTTTTGGTGCCCTTTGTTAAAAAATGTAGGAGCGACAATGCACTGCTGATTGGTGGCTGCACAAATATGCCTCTTGTCATTGGCTCAACATATGTGATTAACTAGTTCCCAGTAGTGCATTGATGTTCTGGAGATAACTTTAGCCATGTGATTAACCCTATTGTAGGAGTTAAACACAGTTATATGCAAGTATTGTGCTATATGAACATTATATAACACATAAGAGCATTTTATTTGTGCACTCTTGCCCCTTTAATATTTACATTCAAAGAATTTTGAATATTAAGAATAATATTTTTTATGAGATAATAACTATTCCTTTCCCCAGATACATTGAATCAGAGAGAGATAGATAGACCAGAGAGTCAATCTCTTGTACTTCACTTTTTTATTTTGTTGCAGATGTAAGCAGAAGGTTCATCCAGTCTGTTGTCAGTGCACACAGGATGTCGTCCTGCGCCTGAGGGTGTCACACCATGCAACGGATAGCTAAGTAACCGTACAACTAACTGTTACGTTTGCACACAAAGCTCTTGTACTGGATAGAAGTATGATATTCAAAAACTATACAGTTACATTTGTTGCTAAAATTTACATTTATTAAACATGAATACTTATGAATATATATATATATATATATATATATTTATATATTGTATACTATTCTGTGCACACACATACATATAAAGATAGACAGACCGACATACAGATGGAAAATAAGACAGAAAGATAGAGATTGATAAGACAGAAAGATGTATACATGAGAGAGTGAGAGAGAGATGATAGATAGACAGACAGATTATAGATAGATGATAGATAGATCTATAGATAGATAGATAGATAGATAGATAGATAAATAGAAGAAAGAAAGATAGATGAGAAAGAGAGAGACAGACAGATAGATTATAAAACAGCAAGATAGATATAGATTGATAAGACTGAAAGATAGATGAGAGAGATGATAGATAGATAGACAGAAATACAGATTCATAGATAGATACTGAAAGATAGATATAGATATTAAGGCCTCTAGTTATCAAGGTCTGTCGGACCTGATCCGACAGTGCGGATCAGGTCCGATAGACCTCGCTGAATACGGCGAGCAATGCACTCGCCGTATTCAGCATTGCACCAGCAGCTCTTGTGAGAGCTGCTGGTACAACGCTGCCCCCTGCAGACTTGCGGCCAATAGGCCGCCAGCAGGGGGGTGTCAATCCACCCGATCGTACTCGATCGGGTTGATTTCCGGCGATGTCTGTCCGCCTGCTCAGAGCAGGTGGACAGGTTATGGAGCAACGGTCTTTGTGACCGCTGCTTCTTCATAACGGCTGTTTCTGGCGAGCCTGCAGGCTCGCCAGAAACACGGGGCATCAAGCTCCATTCGGAGCTTGATACATATGCCCCTAAGACTGAAATATAGAGATTGATAAGGTTGAAAGATAGACGAGAGAGATAGAGATGATTGACAGATAGAAACAGAAACAGACAGACACAGAGATGGACAGACAAATAGAGACAGACAGACAGATAGATAATAAGACAAGCAAACCAAACACAATGTAGCGATCTCATCAGAACGGAAGCCAGGAGAGAGGTTATATGATTAAAAATTCAAAATGCGAATACGGCCATAAACAAAAATGAACTAGAACAAAATTGTATTTTTAACGAAATGAAAATTTGGGAAGAAACTAGAATTTTTCCAGGGCACATCTCTAATTTCTATCTATCTTTCTGTCTTATTATAAACACAGTCCAATATGTAATCAACATGTGTGTGAAACAGTAAATTAGATTGATCGTAATCCTGTGATACTACTCTTGTTAGAGTCCCACTAGTGCGGTTATCACAGTCGTAAGTATTCAAAGTATCAAGCTCCAAGTGTAAAGGTAATCGGAACGGGCTTACCACTCTTGTAGCAGTGTAACATCAGAACTCGATGATATCGGCATAAACTCCACAGGTTGGATCTGCACACTGTTCAGCGTCTCAGTGCAGCGTGTAATGGTGAAGTCCTCAGTGAAGTATGGAGCTTCGTTCCTGTGCCGACAATCCGTCACTCAGCACAGCTAATCCAATGGGATCCTGGGGTTCCTCCACACCCAAGCAGCAATCAAAGACAAGCAAACCAAACACAATGTAGCGATCTCATCAGAACGGAAGCCAGGAGGTTGGAAGCATGCTAATGATTTAACAGCAAGATTGATGGAGAGAGGTTACAATCCCTCCAATCTAAAAGAGATATCGGAACAAGTCTCACATTTCAATAGGGATAGTTTACTAAAGGACAACAATAGGATAATTAATATGGAAAGAAAAGGTATACATTTTGTAACAAAATATAGTAAGCAATTTAATGAGATTTATGACATCATTAAGAAAAGGCTACCAATTTTGGAGAGTGATAAAGATCTGCAATCTATTTCAACAATGTGTAAGTTTGTCTCAAAAAAAATCTGAAACTATTGGTGAACAAGTTATGAAAAATTTTGGTTCAAAGCAAGATCAGTACAAGAAGATCACCAATAAAAATTGGCTATTGAAAAAAGTTGGCTTCTATAGGTGTGGAGGAAAGCCATGTAAGTGTTGTAAACATGTACTAATGGGTGAGAATTTCACCTCAACAAATACAGGTAAAACATATAAGGTCAGAGACAGAATAGATTGCAATTCAACCTATGTGATCTATCTGATTACCTGTCTTTGTTGTAAATTTCAGTACGTAGGGCTCACCTCTAGATTATTAAAAGATAGGATAAGAGAACATCTGTTATCCTTGGAGGCAGAGATACCCAAGACACCAGTGGCCAAACATTTTGCGCTACATGGCAGTAATTCTGACCATTTCTCTTTTCTGGGTATAGAATATGTCACTTTAGGATTAAGAGGTGGAGATAGATACCAAGCACTAAGCAAGAAGGACATTTTCTGGATCTACACATTAAAAACAGGTTTCCCTATTGCTATGAATAAGATTAGTGATGTAAAGCTTTTAATTGATAAAAACTAAAAAGGTTGAATGTGAATATGAGTTCAATGCATAATGATGTATAGTTGTATTGAATTTTTTACATCTGACAAGCACTGATTTCTCTAGTGTTTTCTTCTTCTTTTTTGTTAATAATAATCTAAAGATTGAGATAATTCTATAAGGTAGGATTGCATGGTGTTGCATTTTGTGTATAAATCTATCTAAATAGCATTTGACTTTTATACTGATCATTTTCACACTCATTTGTCACTATTGCTGGCATTGATGCTTTCTTGCTACTATGGAATTTCTAAAATACATTATTAAAAACAACATGTATTTATCTAGGGGTTAGCCAATATACTAACTTTGTATTAACATCATATGAATTTTAAGATAAGTTTTCACTTTAGTTGTTGAATAATATTATTTGTATTTATTTATTATTGTTTGAATTTATGTATCTTGACAGAAGCAATGAACTAGTTAAATTTAAAGTACTACAGATTAGTGTCTGCTGATTGGTTGAATATGCTGCTCTCTGTATGGATTTAACAGCTGCTAGTGACGCTTGTTTCCCAGCTCTGATGAACTGCCCGTGAGGCAGGAAACGCGTCAGCTGTGTCTTCTGCCCATCTGTGTCCTTTTTTTGTTTTTAAACTTATATGAAATAAAAATTGAATTTTTAATCATATAGCCTCTCTCCTGGCTTCCGTTCTGATGAGATCGCTACATTGTGTTTGGTTTGCTTGTCTTTGATTGCTGCTTGGGTGTGGAGGAACCCCAGGATCCCATTGGATTAGCTGTGCTGAGTGACGGATTGTCGGCACAGGAACGAAGCTCCATGCTTCACTGAGGACTTCACCATTACACGCTGCACTGAGACGCTGAACAGTGTGCAGATCCAACCTGTGGAGTTTATGCCGATATCATCGAGTTCTGATGTTACACTGCTACAAGAGTGGTAAGCCCGTTCCGATTACCTTTACACTTGGAGCTTGATACTTTGAATACTTACGACTGTGATAACCGCACTAGTGGGACTCTAACAAGAGTAGTATCACAGGATTACGATCTATCTAATTTACTGTTTCACACACATGTTGATTACATATTGGACTGTGTTTATAATAAGACAGAAAGATAGATAGAAATTAGAGATGTGCCCGGGAAAAATTCTAGTTTCTTCCCAAATTTTCATTTCGTTAAAAATACAATTTTGTTCTAGTTCATTTTTGTTTATGGCCGTATTCGCATTTTGAATTTCGTTAGAAATTTTCATATTAACAAAAAAATTGTTTGGAACTACAGTGCAGATTTTGGCCATTTAAAGCTGTAATCAGCTTTAGTTTTGTCATTCTATGTAATTTTTAAACATATTCTTTTATTACACATCAAATTTTAACTTAGTAATTTTAACTTAGTACTGAAAACAAAAAGGTCCCTTTAAGATATGAGAAGAGATCCCAAGCACACTGCTAATGCAATGAAATCATATTTGGAGAGAAAAACAGCTGATTGAACACTGATAGTCATGGACTGCTCTCCACAGAGGGGCATATTTATCAAGGTCTGGTGGACCTGATCCGACAGTGCGGATCAGGTCCGCCAGACCTCGCTGAATATGGCGAGCAATACGCTCGCCTTATTCAGCATTGCACCAGCAGCTCACAAGAGCTGCTGATGCAATGCCGCCCCCTGCAGACTCGCGGCCAATGCTCGGCTCGCGGCCGCCAGCAAGGGGGTGTCAATCAACCTGATCGTACTCGATCGGGTTGATTTCCGGCTATGTCTGTCCGCTTGCTCAGAGCAGGCGGACAGGTTATGGAGCAGCGGTCTTTGTGACTGCTGCTTCATAACTGCTGTTTCTGGTGAGTCTGCAGGCTTGTCAGAAACACGGGGCATCAAGCTCCATACGGAGCCAGATACATATGCCCCAGAGTCTAGACCTGAATATTATAGAGACAGTATGGGATCACCTGGGCAGAGAAAGATATAAAAGATAACCTAACTCTAAAGAAGAACTCTGGGAAGTGCTGAAAGAAGCCCGGTATAATATACCAGAAGATGACTTCAGAAAACATCTGGACAGTCTCCCCAAAAGAGTTCAAGGTGTACTTAGTGCCAAGGGAGGTCACACTAAATACTGACTTTTGTCTGAAGAAGCCATTGTTCTTTAGTTTTTTTTTATATTTTATGTATATATTTCCTGTATTTTCTGTCTGTATCTTAATAAAAAGAGACTGAAAAATAAATGTGGATGGTCATTAACACTTTGCAAAAACAAAAAATCTTTTGGTGGCCTAAGACTTTTGCGCAGTACTGAACATATGTATAAATACATACACACAGACATACATAATAGCCCTTTCTATTCAAATACCTTGTCATATATCATTTAACCCTTATACCCGTTTTTTATTGCGAGTGCAATATTTCAATATCGTGCTCGCTTCAACGTTAGTGCGTCATTTGTAAACTAGCCCATAGAAATTTGTACTTTTAAATACAAAGTGTTTTTTTTTTTTTCTCGTAATATAGGCTGAAGATAGACGTTCCATGGGCATATATGAAATTATCTCTCAAACCCCAACATAACTGTAAACATTTTCACCCTACAGATCTCACTTTTATTTGTTGCAAATTAAAAGTTGGCAAACTTTTATCAGAATATTTAAACAATATTTACTCTGAAAGGGAAACCTTTGCACAAGAAAATAGCAGCGATTTTATGTGCACTGGAAAATAAAGAATTTCTATTTGTATTAGGTGTAATATTAAAGGGATGGTAAACTCCACATAAATAGATTATATTAATTATCCTATTTGATTACATTAATTACACACACAAAATTTCATCTAATCAAATATATGAAAAAATACTTGGAAAACTTTTATTTCTCGGTCCGTCTTATGCGTTCCATCTCCAGCCCCCTGTGACGTAATTTTCAATGTTTATTTTTTGGTACCAATCAGCAAGCCTGTCACCAGACAGGCTTACTCTTATGCAACCCGCTATGCGCATGCGCAATATTCTATTTTACTTCCAAGACGCGCATCCAATCAGGAGCATTCAATATCTATGACGAATTTGCACGTGCATTTTCTTGGTAATGCATGCGTTATAGTCACTTTTTTTGCTCGTTTTCTAAGGGACTGATCTCTCGCTTACTCGATCTTGAACACAACAATATTTTTATTCAGACGTAACCAAGTAAACATTGAATCTCGTGACTCAATGTTTACTTGGTATACATCCTTTTCAACAATGCGCATGCGTTGAAAATATCAGAATAGGGAGCGCGCAAATTCTATGACGTGCAGAGAGGGTGGAAACAAGATGAGTGTCTAGTGTATTCAGTAAAGGAAATATAAGGGGCGGAGCGATGCGGCGCTACAACAGTTTCTAAATATGTGTAAATTATAATAAAAGCACATATAAAAAGGTTAAAAAGTTAATGCGGTTTAATAGATATTATATTAAATAATTTAAATCTGTAATTTACCAATAGTGGAGTTTACCATCACTTTAAAGTTGAAACATACCCTGGGTTCTCCTTGTGTGCTTCGTACTACACTGCAAACTTCTACAAAGCAGTGAACTCTCCTTATTTCTATAGGAGACACTTTGTCACTTGCAGGGACAGCCCATGTTTTATAGAATTCCGTGAGGGCAGACCTTGCAACCCTTGCGAGTGGCGGAATGGAAAAACATGTCTAGACTGGTACATTTTTTATAATCAGCGCCACTATCAGAAATCAAATTCATTGATTTGAAAAAAGAATCATTTTGTTTTACCAAACTGTATATAAAGTGTTTTTTTGGCAATTACTAGAGGTGTACAGGGACATTTGGTTTGGCCGAATCTTCTTTTTGTTTTTCAAATATTTGGTGCTCGTTCTATTAAAATTTGTTTAGTTTTAAACGAAACAAACACTGAATCTTTGTTATTTATTATTATACTTTATTTATGAAACACCAACATATTCATATACAGCGCTGTCCATGGATACAATTAATTTAAATAAAACAATACAAGACTTGTAAAAGACAGGACAAAATTTACAAACACATACAAGAGGGATTGAGGGCCCTATTCCCGTGATTGTTCCCTTCATCACAGAGCCCCAGGACATGCTTAGAACACGCTATACCTCCTTTTAGTGTGGCTCTGGGCTCTGTGAGGAAGGATCAGGATTACCGCAACTCCACATCGCGCTACAGGTACGTTTTTTGACCCCTTAGGTAAATGAAATAAATGTCATGAATACTGATGAACTTCAGTTTTTTTTATTAATTTTCTTTAAATTCTGTGGTGCATTTGTTCAGATATTTGTTTCGTGAAAATTACGTATATCCGTGTTTTGTTAACGAATTTGAATTTGTGACTAAATGAAAGCATATGTCTAGTAATTAATGTATAATTTTACATTTTTCCTACGTGAAATCTGTCGATTTTGTAAAATAATTTTAAATATTCAGATTACTTATTTTACAACAGTGTGAACCTTTTTGCAAATCAGAAGCTATAAAGTCTGAGGAGGTTTATTAGTTTAATATCAGGTTTAAAGGGAATGAGTGGGGTAACTTCCCAGCTTGGGGAAAAGTCAACTCGACATTCATTGTTTTCTCTTTAAAAGGGACAAAAAAGTAAAAATTAAACTTTTATGATTTAGGCCAAGGGGACAATGAAAAAAACCAAAAAAAAAACTGTTCAATTTACTTCTCCTAAGAAATTAAAGGGACACTCAGGTTAAATTAAATTTTCATGGTTTGGATACAGAATGTCATTTTAAACAACTTTCCAATTTACTTCCATTAAAAAAAAAAAAAATGTGCACAGTCTTTTTATATTTACAATTTTTAGTCACCAGATCCTACTGAGCATGTGCAAGAATTCACAGACTATACGTATATGCATTTGTGATTGGCTGATTGCTATCACATGGTACAAGGGGAGTGGAAATATACATAACTTTGAAATTTGTTATAAAAAGATCTACTTCTCATTTGAAGTTCAGACATAGGCCCCTAGTTATCAAGCCGTCAACCTCAAATATGCTGGAATTCCGCAGCGTATTTGTGGCGAGGCTGATTCACCTTAGTTATCAAGCCCTGCTGCCCGGCAAAAGTAGAATTTTGTGACGTAAGCTTCGATCCGCCAGACTCAGTCCGACACAGATCGATTCTTACGTCACTCCAGATGCTCCGCACACAAGTGCGGCACAATCTGACTACTTTTGCTAGTTATCAAATGACTAGCAGGTACGCTCGGCACTTTTCCGGCCCAGCGTACCTGGTTTTCAATCTGCCACCCTGGATCCCATAGGAATCAATGGGAGTCTGACCATAGCGAAAGTTCATGTTCGCTGCTGCCCGACATCCCATTGATTCCTATGGGAGATGTCTGCACCTAACACCCTAACATGTACCCCGAGTCTAAACACCCCTAATCTGTCCCTCCCTACACCGCCGCAACTATAATATATGTATTAACCCCTAAACCGCCGCTCCCGGAGCCCACCGCCACCTACATTATACCTAGTAACCCCTATCCTGCCCCCCCCTATACCGCCGCCACCTATAATAAATTTATTAACCCCTATCCTGCCGATCCCGGACCCCGCCGCAATTTAACCCCTAAACCACCGCTCCCGGACCCCGCCGCCACCTATATTAAACTTATTAACCCCTAATTTGCCCCCCTACACCGTCACCACCTATAATAAATTTATTAACCCCTATCCTGCCTCCCACACACCGTCGCCACTATAATAAAAGTATTAACCCCTAAACCTAAGTCTAACACTAACCCTAACACCCCCCTAACTTAAATATTAATTAAATACATCTAAATAAATATTATTCTTATTAACTAAATTAATCCTATTTAAAACTAAATACTTACCTATAAAATAAACCCTAATATAGCTACAATATAACTAATAATTATATTGTAGCTATTTTAGGATTAATTTTTATTTTACAGGCAAATTTCAATTTATTTTAACCAGGTACAATAGCTATTAAATAGTTATTAGCTATTTAATAGCTACCTAGTTAAAATAAAGACACATTTACCTGTAAATCCTAACTTAAGTTACAATTACACCTAACACTACACTATCATTAACTAAATTATTCCTATTTAAAACTAAATACTTACCTGTAAAATAAACCTTAAGATAGCTACAATGTAATTAATAATTACATTGTAGCTATTTTAGGATTTATATTTATTTTACAGGTAACTTTGTATTTATTTTAGCTAGTTAGAATAGTTATTAAATAGTTATTAACTATTTAATATCTACCTAGCTAAAAGAAATACAAAATTACCTGTAAAATAAATCCTAACCTAAGTTACAATTAAACTTAACACTACACTATCATTAAATTAATTAAATAAATTAGCTACAAATAACTTCAATTAAATACAATTAAATAAACTAACTAAAGTACAAAAAATAAAAAAAAACTAAGTTACAAAAAATAAAAAGTTACAAACATTTAAAAAATATTACAACAATTTTAAGATACTTACACCTAATCTAAGCCCCCTAATAAAATAACAAAGCCCCCCAAAATAAAAAAATCCGGAGCGGAGCCATCTTCAGATGAGCCAACGTGGAGCCATCTTCTTCCACCAACGACTTCCCGACGAATGACGGTTCCTTTAAGTGACGTCATCCAAGATGGCGTCCCTCGAATTACGATTGGCTGATAGGATTCTATCAGCCAATCGGAATTAAGGTAGGAAAAATCTGACTGGCTGATTGAATCAGCCAATCAGATTCAAGTTCAATCCGATTGGCTGATCCAATCAGCCAATCAGATTGAGCTTGCATTCTATTGGCTGATCGTTTTTATTTTACAGGTAAATTTCTCTTTATTTTAGCTAGGTAGCTATTAAATAGTTATTAACTATTTAATAGCTATTGTACCTAGTTAAAATAAATTGAAATTTGCCTGTAAAATAAAAATAAATCCTAGGATAGATACAATATAATTATTATTTTTTATATTGTAGCTATATTAGGGTTTATTTTAAAGGTAAGTAAAAGGTAAGTATTTTGTTTTAAATAGGATTAATTTAGTTAATAAGAGTTATAATATTTAGATGTATTTAATTAATATTTAAGTTAGGTGGGTGTTAGCGTTAGACTTAGGTTTAGGGGTTAACATATTTATTATAGTTGCGGCGGTGTAGGGGGGGCAGGATAGGGGTTAATAAATTTATTATAGGTGGCGGCGGTGTAGGGGGGCAGGATAGAGGTTAATAAATTTATTATAGGTGGCAACGGTGTAGGGGGGGCAGATTAGGGGTTAATAAGTTTAATATAGGTGGCGGCGGGGTCCGGGAGCGGCGGTTTAGGGGTTAAACAATTTATTTAGTTGTGGCGGGGTCCGGGATCGGCAGGATAGGGGTTAATACATTTATTAAAGGTGGCGGCGGTATAGGGGGGGCACGATAGGGGTTACTAGGTATAATGTAGGTGGCGGTGGGCTCCGGGAGCGGCGGTTTAGGGGTTAATACATTTATTATAGTTGCGGCGGGGTCTAGGAGCGGCGGTTTAGGGGTTAATAACTTTATTTAGTTGCGGGGGGCTCCGGGGGCGCCGGTATAGGGGGTAGAACAGTGTAGTTTAGTGTGAGTGCTTAGTGACAGGGGTATCAATAAAGCTGGGAAAAAGCCAAAGAGCAGCGAGATCGGATGAGTGATAACTATCACAGTCCGCTGCTCATCGCCCCATACTTGGTGCGTGGCTTTTTGACAGCTTTATTGATAACTTTGGCGAGATTATCCAGGTCCGCGGCGGCTATGCGAGGCGAGCTTAGGCGGGGGTATTGGGGCCGGCGATGGCAGATAAGTAGACACGTTGATAACTAGGCATCATAGTGCTATTGCATTGTCCTGTTATCTTGCATTTGTTGATTATGCAAATCTACTGTGTTGTCTGGTCCTTTAAAGGGACAGTCTAGTCAAAATTAAACCTTCATGATTCAGATAGGGCATTTAATTTTAAACAACTTTCCAATTTACTTTTATCATCAAATTCACTTTGTCCTCCTGGTATTCTTTTTTTTTTAAAGCTAAATATAGAAAGGCTCAAACTTATTTCTAAACCGTTGAAAACCACCTCTCGCCTCAGTGCATTTTGACTGTTTTTCACAGTTAAACATTGTCAAAATCATTGAAGTAAGGGAGCAGTCTGCAGAGGCTTAGATACTAGGTAATCACAGAGGTAAAAAGTATATTAATATAACTGAGATAAGGAGCAGTCTGCAGAGGCTTAGATACAAGGTAATCACAGAGGTAAAAAGTATATTAATATAACTGAGATAAGGAGCAGTCTGCAGAGGCTTAGATACAGGGTAATCACAGAGGTAAAAAGTATATTAATATAACTGAGATAAGGAGCAGTCTGCAGAGGCTTAGATACAAGGTAATCACAGAGGTAAAAAGTATATTAATATAACTGAGATAAGGAGCAGTCTGCAGAGGCTTAGATACAAGGTAATCACAGAGGTAAAAGTATATTAATATAACTGAGATAAGGGGCAGTCTGCAGAGGCTTAGATACAAGGTAATCACAGAGGTAAAAAGTATATTAATATAACTGAGATAAGGGGCAGTCTGCAGAGGCTTAGATACAGGGTAATCACAGAGGTAAAAAGTGTATTAATATAACTGAGATAAGAAGCAGTCTGCAGAGGCTTAGATACAAGGTAATCACAGAGGTAAAAAGTATATTAATATAACTGAGATAAGGAGCAGTCTGCAGAGGCTTAGATACAGGGTAATCACAGAGGTAAAAAGTATATTAATATAACTGAGATAAAGGGGCAGTCTGCAGAGGCTTAGATACAAGGTAATCACAGAGGTAAAAAGTATATTAATATAACTGAGATAAGGAGCAGTCTGCAGAGGCTTAGATACAAGGTAATCACAGAGGTAAAAAGTATATTAATATAACTGAGATAAGGAGCAGTCTGCAGAGGCTTAGATACAAGGTAATCACAGAGGTAAAAGTATATTAATATAACTGAGATAAGGGGCAGTCTGCAGAGGCTTAGATACAAGGTAATCACAGAGGTAAAAAGTATATTAATATAACTGAGATAAGGGGCAGTCTGCAGAGGCTTAGATACAGGGTAATCACAGAGGTAAAAAGTGTATTAATATAACTGAGATAAGAAGCAGTCTGCAGAGGCTTAGATACAAGGTAATCACAGAGGTAAAAAGTATATTAATATAACTGAGATAAGGAGCAGTCTGCAGAGGCTTAGATACAGGGTAATCACAGAGGTAAAAAGTATATTAATATAACTGAGATAAGGAGCAGTCTGCAGAGGCTTAGATACAGGGTAATCACAGAGGTAAAAAGTATATTAATATAACTGAGATAAAGGGGCAGTCTGCAGAGGCTTAGATACAAGGTAATCACAGAGGTAAAAAGTATATTAATATAACTGAGATAAGGGGGCAGTCTGCAGAGGCTTAGATACAAGGTAATCACAGAGGTAAAAAGTGTATTTATATAACTGAGAAAAGGGGCAGATTGCAGAGGCTTAGATACAAGGTAATTACAGAGGTAAAAAGTATATTAATATAACTGAGATAAGGGGCAGTCTGCAGAGGCTTAGATACAAGGTAATCACAGAGGTAAAAAGTATATTAAAATAACTGAGATAAGGGGCAGTCAGCAGAGGCTTAGATACAAGGTAATCACAGAGGTAAAAAGTATATTAATATAACTGAGATAAGGGACAGTCTGCAGAGGCTTAGATACAAGGTAATCACAGAGGTAAAAAGTATATTAATATAACTGAGATAAGGAGCAGTCTGCAGAGGGTTAGATACAAGGTAATCACAGAGGTAAAAAGAATATTAACATAACTGAGATAAGGGGCAGTCTGCAGAGGCTTAGATACAAGGTAATCACAGAGGTAAAAAGTATATTAATATAACTAAGATAAGGGGCAGTGTTCAGAGGCTTAGATACAAGGTAATCACAGAGTTAAAAAGTGTATTATTATAAAAGTGCTGGTTATGCAAAACTGGGGAATTGAAATATAGGGATTATTATCTATCTTTTTAAACAATAACATTTTTCAAGTAAACTGTCCCTTTACGTTTTTCCTTTGGTCTCCTTTGTTTAAATCAAACTCCTTTCCATGAAAGCATACTGAGATAGGCTCTAAAGGTAAAAAAATGTACTATGGAAATGTCAGCTCTTCCTATGCCTGTTTTTACAGGTATCTCTGCTTAGTGCACATGAAAATCTCCCACACAAATGACATTATCTTGACTTGTTTGAGAAAACGCTTAGCTAAATGCTGCAAACTGTCAGCTGAAGCAGCGCAGGGGCCACAGCACAAACTGTCCCTGTCAGCTTAAGCAGTGCAGGGGCCACAGCACAATCAAACTGTCACTGTCAGCTGAAGCAGTGCAGGGGCCACAGCACAAACTGTAACTGTCAGCTGAAGCAGTGCAGGGGCCACAGCACAATCAAACTGTCACTGTCAGCTGAAGCAGTGCAGGGGCCACAGCACAAACTGTCCCTGTCAGCTGAAGCAGTGCAGGGGCCACAGCACAATCAAACTGTCACTGTCAGCTGAAGCAGTGCAGGGGCCACAGCACAAACTGTCACTGTCAGCTGAAGCAGTGCAGGGGCCACAGCACAATCAAACTGTCATTGTCAGCTGAAGCAGTGCAGGGGCCACAGCACAAACTGTCCCTGTCAGCTGAAGCAGTGCAGGGGCCACAGCACAATCAAACTGTCACTGTCAGCTGAAGCAGTGCAGGGGCCACAGCACAAACTGTCACTGTCAGCTGAAGCAGTGCAGGGGCCACAGCACAATCAAACTGTCATTGTCAGCTGAAGCAGTGCAGGGGCCACAGCACAAACTGTCCCTGTCAGCTGAAGCAGTGCAGGGGCCACAGCACAAACTGTCACTGTCAGCTGAAGCAGTGCAGGGGCCACAGCACAAACTGTCCCTGTCAGCTGAAGCAGTGCAGGGGCCACAGCACAAACTGTCACTGTCAGCTGAAGCAGTGCAGGGGCCACAGCACAAACTGTCACTGTCAGCTGTAGTAGCGCAGGTGCCCACAGCACTGTCACTCACCTAGATAACGAGTTTTAAATGCTATAGGGAAAGTAAAGAACACAACAAAAGTTGTGTTATTTAACCCCCTATAGCGCTTCCATTACAAGTTTAAAAAAACCTGGCTTGCGTGGGGGCGATTTGGAGATTTTGAGCTCCATACTGCACACAAAACAAGTGGTGTTTTGACGTGCGCGTGCACGCTTTCCCCATAGACATCAATGGGGAGAGCCGGCAAAAAAAAAAGCCAGCAAAAAAAACAGTCTAATACCTGCGATCGCAGAAAAAAAAGCTCCGTAACGCAGCCCTATTGATGTCTATAGGGAAAATAAAATACAGTTTAAACCTAACACCCTAACATAAACCCAGAGTCTAAACGTCCCTAATCTGCTGCCCCTGACATCACCGACGCCTGCCTACAGTTATTAACCCCTAATCCGTCGCTCCCGATATCGCCGCCACCTAAATAAAATTATTAACCCCTAATCTGCCACTCGCAATATCGCCGCCACTATAAAGTTATTAACCCATTATTCACCGCACCCCAACATCGCTGTAACTATATTAAAGATATTAACCCCTATTCCGCCGCTCCCGATATTGCAGCCACCTAAATAAAGCTATTAACCCCTAAACCTCTGGCCTCCCACATCACTACCACTAAAACATATTAACCCCTAAATTGCCAGCCCCCCACATCACAACAACCTAAATTAAACTATTAACCCCTAACCCTAACGTAACCCTAACACCCCCTAACTTTAACATAATTAAAATAGATCTAAATTAAACTTACAATTATTAACTATATAAACCTATTAACGCCTAAACCGCCAGCCCCCCACATCGCAACAACCTAAATTAAACTATATTAACCCCTAAACCTAACCCTAACTATAAACCTAACCCTAACACCCCCTATCTTTAACATAATAATTAGTTACTATTATTAACTAAATAATTCCTATTTAAAATGACTTATCTGTGAAATAAAACCTAAGCTATCTACAATATAACTAATAGTTACATTGTAGCTAGCTTAGGTTTTATTTTTATTTCACAGCTAAGTTTGTATTTATTTTAACTAGGTAGACTAGTTAGTAAATAGTTATTAACTATTTACTAACTACATAGTTAAAATAAATACAAACTTACCTGTGAAATAAAACCTAAGCTACCTTACACTAAAACCTAACATTACAAAAAATAATAAAACTACCATTACAAAAAATAATAAAACCTACCATTACAAAAAAAAACAAAAACCTACCATTACAAAAAATAATAAAACCTACCATTACAAAAAATAAAAAAAAACGAAATAATCCAAAAAAATAAAGATTATTTCTATTCTAATACCCTTTTTTAAAAAAAACCCACCCCAAATTAAAAAAGCCTAATCTAGAATAAACTACAAAGGGCCCTTAAAAGGGCCTTTTGTAGGGAATTGCCCTGAGATAAACAGCTCTTTTGCTCCAAAAAAAAATACAAACCCCCCCTAACACTATTACAAACCCCCACCCCCCAAACTACCAGGGGCCCTTAAAAGGGCCTTTTGTAGGGATTTGCCCTAAGTTAAACAGCTCTTTTGCTAAAAAAAAAAAACATTCCCTAAAAATATACATTACACAAAATAACAAACAAATAAATTATCAAAAATAAAAAAATTATTCCTATTCTAATGCCCATAAAAAATCCACCAGAAAAAAAAAAAAAAAACTAATCTAGAATGAACTACCAATAGCCCTTTAAAGGTCCTTTTGTAGGGCATTGCCCTAAAGATATCAGCTCTTTTTCTGGAAAAAAAAAATACAATTACCCACTAACATTACAAACCCCACCCCCCCAAACCCACAAAACATCTAAAAACCTAAGCTACCCATTGCCCTGAAAAGGGCATTTGTATGGGCATTGCCCTTAAAACGGCATTTAGCTCTTTTGCCCAGACCCTAAACTAAAAAAAAAAAACACCCAAAAAACGTCAGGGGGTTAGTGTTAGTCTTTTTTAAGGTTTTTTTGGGAGTTTTTTTTTTGTTTGTTTGTTTAGGGTCTGGGCAGTAAAAGAGCTAAATGTCCTTTTAAGGGCAATGCCCATACAAATGCCCATTTCAGGGCAATGGGTAGCTTAGGTTTTTTAGATAGTTTTTTAATTTGTGGGTTTGGGGGGGGTGGGGGTTTGTAATGTTAGTTGTTATTTGTATTTTTTTTTTTTCTTCAGAAAAAGAGCTGATGTCTTTGGGGCAATGCCCCACAAAAGGCCCTTTTAAGGGCCATTGGTAGTTTATTGTAGGCTGGGGGAGGAAGGGTTGGGGTTTTTTTTTGGGTGGGCTTTTTATTTTGATAGGGCTATTAGACTAGGTGTAATTCTTTTTTATTTTGGATAATTTTGTTTGTTATTTTCCATAATTTAGTGTTTGTTATTTTTTTATAACTTTTTTGTTTTTAGATACTTTGTAATTTTTAGAGTAGTGTTAGGATTTTTTCAATGTGTAGTTTAGTTGGTAGTTTAATTTTAGTTTAATTGGTAGTTTAAACTTAGTTTTTTTATTTTAATTTAATTTAGTTTTATATTAAGATAGGGAAATTGTAATTTTAATATAAAGTTAGGGGGTTGTTAGGTTTAGGGGTAAATAGTTTAATTTAGTTTATTTCAATGTGGTGGGCTTTCGGTTTAGGGGTTAATAGGTTTATTATAGTGGCGGCGGTGTAGGGCTTAATAACTTTAGTATAGTGGGGACGATGTGGGCGGATGGCAGATTAGGGGTTAATAATATTTAAATAGTGTTTGCAATGCAGGAGGGCAGCGGTTTAGGGGTTAATAAGTTTATTATAGTGATGACAATGTCGGGAAGCGGCGGAATAGGGGTTCATTTTTTTATTTTAGTGCGCCGATGTCGGGAGCGGCAGATCAGGGGTTAAAAACTTTAAAATAGTGTTTGCGATGCGGGAGGGCCTTGGTTTAGGGGTTAATAGGTAGTTTATGGGTGTTAGTGCACTTTTTAACACTTTAGTTATGAGTTTTATGTTACAGCTTTGTAACTACTGACTTTAGATGGTGTTACAGATCTTGTCGTTTTAGGCTGTAACGCTTGGTTTTTAGCCTCACAGCAAAACTCGTAATACCGGCGCTATGGAAATCCCATGAAAAAACATAATTTTTACGAGTGCGGTACTGACGTTGCCGTACAGGCTAAAAGGCTTGCAGTACAGCTCTACCGACAAGACTTGTAATGGCTGCGTTAGGGAAAATTATGCGTTATGGGCCACAACGCTGCTATTTGACTCATAACGTAAAACTCATTATCTAGGTGACTGTGAGCTAAAGCAGTGCAGGAGCCCACAGCACTAACTGTCACTGTCAGCTGAAGCAGCGCAGGAGCCAACAGCACTAACTGTCACTGTCAGCTGAAGCAGCACAGGAGCCCACAGCACTAAATGTCACTGTCAGCTGAAGCCGCAAAGAAGCCCATAGCAGCACTGTCACTGTCAGCTGAACCAATGCAGGTGCCCACAGTACTAACTGTCACTGTCAGCTGAAGCAGCGCAGGAGCCCACAGCACTAACTGTCACTGTCTGCTGAAGCAGCGAAGGAGCCCACAGCACTAACTGTCACTGTCAGCTGAAGCAGCACAGGAACTCACAGCACTAACTGTCACTATCAGCTGAAGCAGCGCAGGAGCCCACAGCACTAACTGTCACAGTCAGCTGAAGCAGCGCAGGAGCCCACAGCACTAACTGTCACTGTCAGCTGAAGCAGCGCAGGAGCCCACAGCCCTAACTGTCACTGTCAGCTGAAGCAGCGCAGGAGCCCACAGCACTAACTGTCACTGTCAGCTGAAGCAGCGCAGGAGCCCACAGCACTAACTGTCACTGTCAGCTAAAGCAGCGCAGGAGCCCACAGCACTAACCGTCACTGTCAGCTGAAGCAGCGCAGGAGCCCACAGCACTAACTGTCACTGTCAGCTGAAGCAGCGCAGGAGCCCACAGCACTAACTGTCACTGTCAGCTGAAGCAGCGCAGGAGCCCACAGCACTAACTGTCACTGTCAGCTAAAGCAGCGCAGGAGCCCACAGCACTAACTGTCACTGTCAGCTAAAGCAGCGCAGGAGCCCACAACACTAACTGTCACTGTCAGCTGAAGCAGCGCAGGAGCCCACAGCACTAACTGTCACTGTCAGCTGAAGCAGCGCAGGAGCCCACAAGACTAACTGTCAGCTGAAGCAGCGCAGGTTCCCACAGCACAAGTGTTTTGCTAGATCTAATCAGTAACTATGTGTTGCTTTAATTGCTAACAATGAACATTGTGCCCGAGGCAACCACAGACTACCAGTACAATCCTAACCAGGTCTTTAAAAGTGGTTCATCTTGTTATATCCAGCTCTGCAGTGATTTTCTGCCTCTGAGCTGTAAATTGTTGAATGAGAGTTTGTGGTAATTAATCTAATAAAATAGCACGTAATTGTCAATTTACTGGGTGAGGTCAGCATTAAAATACAGTAGCACAATAATATTCTGTAGGAATAAATAATATCACAGATGGAATATATTCAACTGATTTCCAATTGAGTTATCAGTAGCTCTTTTTGGATATATTTTATTGTTTTATATCTTTTTTGTAACTGCACCGATTTATTAATCCTGCTCAGCACTTTTACAATGAGTTCCTTCTGGGTTGTAAGAATTCATTGGTCTCTAATCAGAATCACAACCATCACCTACATAACTGCTGGGATCTAGTGACAAGGAACAGTGGTCAAGTTCCAAAAGAGAATGAAAGCGATGTGCAATTTGTTTTTCTTACAACTAAATTATGTTCAGGAAAGTGTTGTAGTGATGTCGCGAACCTTCCGCAAAAGTTTGCGAACGGGCGAACCGGGCAAACCGCCATAGACTTCAATAGGCAGGCAAATTTTAAAACCCACAGGGACTCTTTCTGGCCACAATAGTGATGGAAAAGTTGTTTCAAGGGGACTAACACCTGGACAGTGGCATGCCGGAGGGGGATCCATGGCAAAACTCCCATGGAAAATTACAGAGTTGATGCAGAGTCTGGTTTTAATCCATAAAGGGCATAAATCACCTAACATTCCTAAATTGTTTGGAATAACGTGCTTTAAAACATCAGGTATGATGTTGTATCGATCAGGTAGTGTAAGGGTTACGCCCGCTTCACAGTGCGCAGTGTAGGTGGTATACCTGCCCTGACCATGCTTTGCAGACCAGGTATCAGTGGTCAGATGGACCCTTGCCCCAACACTGTGTGCCAGACATGCCATTATAGCAGACTTATATGGCTTTGGTGTTGCTTTTTAGCAATTAGAAGGCTGCTAAATGCCACTGCCCATCACACATGTTTTATGCCCAGCAGTGAAGGGGTTAGTTAGGGAGCATGTAGGCAGCTTGTAGAGTTAATTTTAGCTTAAGTGTAGTGTAGTAGACAACCCAAAGTATTGATCTAGGCTCATTTTGGTATATTTCATGCCACCATTTCACCGCCAAATGCGATCAAATAAAAAAAATTGTTCACTTTTCACAAATTTTAGGTTTCTCACAGAAATTATTTACAAATAACTTATGCAATTATGGCATAAATGGTTGTAAATGCTTCTCTGGGATCCCCTTTGTACAGAAATAGCAGACTTATATGGCTTTGGGGTTGCTTTTTTGGTAATTATAAGGCTGCTAAATGCCACTGCGCACCACACGTGTTTTATGCCCAGCAGTGAAGGGGTTAATTAGGGAGCATGTAGGCAGCTTGTAGAGTTAATTTTAGCTTAAGTGTAGTGTAGTAGACAACCCAAAGTATTGATCTAGGCCCATTTTGGTATATTTAATGCCACTATTTCACCGCCAAATGCGATCAAATTTTAAATTTTTTTCACTTTTTCACAAGCTTTAGGTTTCTCACAGAAATTATTTACAAACAACTTATGCAATTATGGCATAAATGGTTGTAAATGCTTCTCTGGGATCCCCTTTGTTCAGAAATAGCAGACTTATATGGCTTTGGCGTTGCTTTTTGGTAATTAGAAGGCTTCTAAATGCCACTGCACACCACACGTGTTTTATGCCCAGCAGTGAAGGGGTTAATTAGGGAGCATGTAGGCAGCTTGTAGAGTTAATTTTAGCTTAAGTGTAGTAGACAACCCAAAGTATTGATCTAGTACCATTTTGGTATATTTAATGCCACCATTTCACCGCCAAATGCGATCAAATTTTAAAAAAACTTAAATTTTTTCGCAATTTTAGGTTTCTCACTGAAATTATTTACAAACAGCTTGTGCAATTATGGCACAAATGGTTGTAAATGCTTCTCTGTGATCCCCTTTGTTCAGAAATATCAGACATATATGACTTTGGCGTTGCTTTCTGGTAATTAGAAGGCCGCTAAATGCTGCTGCGCATCACATGTGTATTATGGCTAGCAGCGAAGGGGTTAATTGTCCTGGAGCCACATTGTGAATAAAAAATGATTAACTCTTTCTAGGTAAGAAGAAAATTTATCAAGCAACATATCATGTAGTGTGAGGGTCACTTAAGGTGTCAGGGATATTGTCTGTCAGGTTTGGCAGCTGTGTATCCCCATGTCACCTGTACCAGCATCACAATGTCAATCTGATTCTTTCCTAGGGGTCACTTAAGACCACATATATGCTCCTATAAATGCGCTTACCTATAGCAGGCACAAACATTGCTAGCACTTAGATAGGAGGGTGGGTAAACTTGGAGTACAAATAAATTTTGTTTTAAAGGTTTACAAATGTACCTTTGTACACAGGGATGGAAATTTCCACTAGTCCACAAGTAAGAAATTGCAGTGGGCATGTAAAAAGATTTAACTTTTCTTCTGTCTTGTAACTTTTTCACTATAAAATTTTATTTTTCTATCCATGATAAAGACAACAGGAGTCAGACATTTTGCTTTGGGATAATTATAACAAATATATATATATATATATATATATATATATATATATATATATATATATATATATATATATATATATATATATATATATATATATATATATATATATATATAAGGTTACCAGCTATAGAACTTTATCAATGTCATGAAATTAAAGTCTGGTTAATTTATCATAATTTTGAGATATATATAATATTGGCGAATAGGGCCTTAATTTGTTGCTTATAAAAATAATTTTCTGTTTATTATTCAGTTTTATAATTATGTAGGTTACCAGTAACGTATAACAGGTATAGATTTTGACTTAATATTTACATATGAGATGTTTTCATAAAAGTGTGTGTGCACAATACACAAGGGACTGCCAGACTACCAATGGGCCAATGAACAGCAACCAAGGTGACCCAACCACAGCAAGACATGACAACCCTATTACACCCAGCCCAGATTATTATTATTATTAGTTATTAACCTATGTTAACTCCAAAATATTTTGTTTCATACGTACTAAGTATATATCTTGCTATCACTGATACATTACACACATGACCCCACATTTAACATCTTCACAAGGGAGTATTACTGCATTATAGCATAAACACATTTATGTATTATCTTGTTCCCCAATATTTGGGAGATGTGTTTAAAATAAATTTGCCACCTGTCCAGGATTGACCGGATAGTCAGGGTTTCAAACTTTTCAAGCAGCCTATTTGAAGCTATGGAAGCCCTATTGATTAAAGAAATAAAATTGCAATGGGACATCTGGACTTTTAATAGATATATGGAGGAGGGCATGATTCCAAGGGGCCTTCGTGTATACAAATTCCCAACTTTTGATGTGGATCCCAGTAATGTGGAATTTATCAAGGGTTGGAATGAAGTGTTGTCTGACTGTTCATCTAGACTAATGATTATTCTTAGGGATCATAAAGTCTCTCAATTGTCTGTTGTGAAGTCAGAGATCAAGGACTTACAGTGTGAAATGGACAAGCTTGTCATTGAACCTCAGTTTGAAAAATGTGATGGTATATTAAGGAGTATGGTGGCTAAGAGTAAGAGTACTATAATGGATAATAAGCATACCAAATTTTTAAGAGACAGGTCTGATTACCAAACAAATTCAGTATATATTTGGAATAGGAAAAAGAGAGGAGAGTTTAGAAAGTTCCAAGGTGGAAGTAACTCTAGGGGGAGGGGCCGCAGACGCAGGGGAGGTAGAAGAAACAGTAACAAGAATGTTTCATTTTCAGGGAGTGACACTGAGTATTCCTCAGATGAAGGCGCATCCCCTGTCTCTGCGGCTCCTCCCCCTACTGCACCCATTGTAGGGATTCTTAAGAGTACCAGCACCCCCTCTATGGAACCAAAGGCAGTTAGACCTAATGAAAGGGTTTCTTCAGCTCAAGTTTCAGATTTAGATAAGGTTTTTCCACAGGCCCAGGATCAAGTAGACAACTTGGAGCAGGGGGACAAAACACCAGCGAGGTATCAGTTGAGAGGCCACAGGCCTCAGACAAAGTACAAGTAAAACATAATGTTATCAATGTATCCTCTGTAGAGTTAACTACTGATCAGAGGAATGTATTAGGTTATGGTTTAGGTTTTTCACCTACATGCAATTTTAATGTGTTTAATACACTTTTGGATGTTAACCGCTTAATACGTAATTTAACATTGAGAAAATTTTATGGTAATCAAGATCTTACACCTGATTTTGAAAATTTACAGGTTGTTACTGAAGAGAATAAACCATTAGGTTTTCATGAGGCTTGTGATGTAATATCTTTGCAAAATTTAGAATTTGAATCTATGCCAATGGGGGAAGAAACAAACGTTGGTACTAGATTCAAAAAGAAGTCCACATTCTATCCTGTACACAGTAGAGGGTCTGTACTAGAAACTTTTCATCAGAGAGTTGAGAGAGATTTGGTTAAACTGGCCCAAGATATGGAGAAACTGACACAGAATTTAACTAACAAAGAAAGGAAGGCCTTAGCTGACTTAAAAAACAATGAGGATTTGGTAATACGTACAGCTGATAAGGGAGGATCAGTGGTGGTTATGGACAGAAAGGAGTATGTGGATGAGGCTTTACGCCAGCTCCAAAACCCCAATGATTATGAAGTTTTAAGGAGGGATCCTACCCCTCAATTTGAAAGGGAGTTGAGACAGCTTTTGGACGATGGTAGGGACCAGGGCTTCATAGATCAACAAACTTGTGAATATCTTGATGTACAACATCCTATGATGCCGTGGTTCCACCATCTTCCAAAGGTGCACAAGTCACTAGATCAGATCAAGGGAAGGCCCATTGTGAGTGGGATTGGCTCTTTGCGAGAACACCTCTCACAATGGGTTGATTCTATTCTCCAGCCACTGGTAGTATCACTGCCAGCTTATTTGAGAGATACCACACATGTGATTAAAACACTGGAAAACATTCAATGGGAAGAAAATAGTGCATGGCTCACAGTTGATGCTGTAGCGCTATACTCCTCCATACCCCATGAGAAGGGGATACAAGCAGTTGCCTTTTTCCTTGATATGTGTACAGATTACACACCTGAATTTCAAAGCTTCATAGTACGGACAGTTTCTTTTCTACTTACGCACAATTATTTTAAGTTTGAGGGGGTTTGCTATCTCCAGAGGTGCGGCACTGCCATGGGTGCAAAGTTTGCACCATCATATGCAAATTTATATCTAGGCAGATGGGAGCGGTGCCGCATCTTTGGAGATGGCAACCCCTTCAAAGAAAACATTAGTCTATATCGTCGATTTATTGACGATCTGCTGTTTGTTTGGAGGGGAGACTGCAGGTTCATACCAGATTTTGTCAACTACCTTAATGACAATGACCTTGGTTTGCGGTTCACGTTTGAAACTGACAGGATGAAAATCAATTTTCTTGATTTGACCCTTAGAGGAAAAGTTGGAGAGTCTATAGGGATGGGTGTGTACCGCAAACCCATCTCAGGTAACAATTTGTTACACGGGAAAAGCAGTCATCCCCGAAAAATAAGATATGCAATAGCTAAAGGACAGTTCTCAAGAATCAGGAGAAACTGTTCTGATGAAAGAGAATTTGAACTGGAAGCTGATGAACTAGGCAAAAGGTTAAGAGAAAGGAAATATCCTGAACGGGATATTAAAAAGGCAAGGGATACAGTTCAGTCGGTCCCTAGAGAGTCATTACTGTCTAGCAAACAATGGTCTACCAACAAGCAGTTTGAAGGGGTATACTTTGTTACACAGTTCAGTGCTCAATACCAGTCAGTGTGCAATGTAATAAAGAAACATTTTCCCATTCTAAGGGCTGATGATAATTTGGTAAATTTGGTTGAGAAAGGGATCAGATGTTCATATAAAAAAAGCACCACATTGGGCAATATATTGGCACCAACACAATTACGAAGTACAAATGTGTCAGCCAGTTCTTGGCTTAGACACCTGGGTATGTACAGATGTGGCAGTAGTCGATGTAAGCCATGCGATTATGTACAAGTAACTCAAGATTTCAGTTCCTATGTGAATGGAAAACAATACAGGATACAGTCCTGTGTCAATTGCAAATCAAGTTATGTGATCTATCTCATTTCCTGCACACAGTGTTGGCTACAGTATGTAGGTTTAACGTCTAGAGACGTGAGGAGCAGGATAAGGGAGCACTTATCTACCATAAATGTGGGCAAGTCAACCACCCCCTTGGTACAGCACTTTCTGGTTAAACATGGAGGCCATCTTAACACCTTTCAATGGTGTATTATTGAAAAGGTAGTGTTGCCTTCAAGGGGTGGGGACCTGGACCACATTTTGGCAAAAAGGGAGATCTTTTGGATCTTCCAATTAGAAACACGAATACCTAAGGGCTTGAATTCAAAATACGACATGAGATAAACTTTTGGGAATAAATACAATCTGCCCCACTTGATATCTGATAACTTGTTATTTAGTACAAGGTTATGACAGATGTATCCATTGCTTATCTTTTTCCACCATTTCTTATTCATTAATTATAATTTATCAAGTATCATTATCTTTTTTCATCTTCATGTTTTCACATGCATATATTTTCATATTGGTTCTATCATGCAGTTTCTACAAACAATAATTTCTTTAATGGTCCCAATTTGGTATGGGGCATAAATATGTATTATTAATTATGAAGTGGTTAATTTTATATACTTTTTGAATAGTGGCACACACTAGCTTGAGAGTGAGCACTAACATTAGATTGATTATGCTATACTCAGGCTGAAAATTCCGTATAAGGATGTAAGTTTGCTCACATATTTGTCAGTTTAAGGTAATCCTAATAATGGGAAATTATATATATGATGCATAAAAACTAAAAGTTAGATGTAAACTTAGTAATCATGCTAGGATAATATTAATCATTTCATTATATCCTTCTAAAAGTTACTAGTGCACAGATAGTTCAGAATTATATTCACTAATTTGTGTTAATTACCAATGGTTGTGCAATAAGAATGTACTGCTCTCCGTGGTGAGGTTAGGGTTAAAATTATTTGAAGCAGACAATTAATTGTTTTAACCTGGTTTGAATACTAGCCAATAATAAATGACTTGCCTTTTAAATTGTGAGATCAGGCTAAGCACACCAGGCTATGATTACGTCTCACTAAGCCGAAACGCGTAAGCCAAGTGCTTTGTCTGCTCAGATCTTTCTCTTTGTAAGGTGCTTCCCTGCATCATCAGTTTTAAACTTTGTTTTCAATAAATTGGACTTTTAACTTACTGAAGTGGATCGACTTCTTCTTTCTGCTATATTGTCTTTCGCTCAGCAGATCCTATAATCCAGTCAGATGCATGGAACAGTCTTTTGCCAGTAACTTCCGACTTCCCCACATTGGCTACGGATTGCAAGCGCCGAGGAGTGACGTCACTGGCAAGCGCCAAGGAACTGGACACAGACCGACAAACACACATCGGAGACACGCTGGTACAGAGGGTGAGTGAGGTAGGGAGCACGGCTCTCTTCGCACCGCAGGATTAGCGGAGGTCCTCCCACCACATCGGAAGCGTGAGTCTGCCGCAAGTGTTGTTGTGTGCTTCTTGTCATTTTCAGTAAATTGCCTTTGGTGGAACGTATGGAGGGGGCACATGAACTGTGAATTTACTTTGTCTATGGGAGATCAGCTTGATTGATATTACACACTACCTCTTGTTTCCTTATTTCAAACTTCGTGTCAGGGTTTCCTCAGACCCGGACATTAAATGTTCGGGTTTAGCTGGTGCCCACATTTCACTGCTTACTCCAATATGTTTGGTCTGTTTCAGCAGCGATAAAGAGGGGTTCCTCAGCTGAGGCACTAATGGGGTACACTAGACCACCAGGTAGTCAGGCATTCTTACAGATCCGCTTCATGGGTCAACCCGGGCACTGGGGGCTATACAAGGGGCATGAGGGCTTCTGCCCAGCGCGCCAGCCTGCTAGCCGGGGGTATGGGCTTGCAGAGCCAAGGTAGAGCAGGTGCAGGATCAGCCCCCATGTTTGCTAGTGCAGGAGAGCAGGAGGATGACGTAGAGATAAGGGATATGGAGATTGGAGCGGGTCCTGTGACATCAACGCCATTGGACAGGGGCGAGGGGGGTTCAGGTGGATCTGTGCATGGCCTGGATACTCCCCTCTCATTCTCATCTCCCTTTTAGGTGTTACTGGGACAGATTCCACAGCATGATGGAGCTGAGCTGATGGACAGCAATGCAGTATTCTTTCCCAGCACATTGGGAGCCCCTTCTTCCTCAATGGCACAGAACAGCAACTCAGAGGGAGTGCTAGCTGGTGGTAAGAGTCTGCATAACACTCACCTACATACATTTTTTGAGGATTCTAGCTCAGACACAGACTCAGATTGGGGGAGGGTGCTAGGGCTTAACACTAAAGGTCATAGGCGCATGCTTAAGGCAATTATGGGATCCATAGGTCAGACCGGGGGGGTCACCTTGTCCTCCCCCCACTTCGCAGTCAAGTTTAAGGGTGGTGCCGGCTCAGGAGTCTGGGTGGCATTTCCGGCAGGCCTGTCACACAGAGCCTGCCTGAGAGCGCACAGGCAGCCAGTAAGGCAGCAGTGCAAGGGGGTACATATCCCTGCAAGGACATTTATTGCACTCTCACTTAAAGCCAAAAATGTTCAAAAAGATTAGGGACGGTAGATACGTCAACATTTTTGAGTTATCCAGGGAAGCTTATAGAGCGAAGGAGCATAGCGAGGATAGCACAGGGCCTAAAAATGTGAAATGGACAGACACCTTTGAGGAGTGGGGGCGCTGTTTCCGGGTCTTCCCTTCCTGTATTATTGAACAATGGCCAGGCCAAGCACTGGACCTGTTCAAGTATATGGAAGTGATTGAGGGGATCCATGAGAAATACTGCGAGGTGGTGTGGTGCAATTACAACACAGAGTTTTGCTGGTAAATGACAGGCAACTACCTGCTGATGTTTGGTTCTAAGGATATAGACTTGTGGTCCGGTCTGGGGCCCGAAAAAGTCCCTAGTCTAGTCCCAGTATCTAAGGTGGGAGTGGCCAAGCCCCAGACCCCCGTGAAATGATGGGGGAGGGAGTGTTGGAAATTCAATGAGAAGCAGTGTGGCAGGGAAGAATCATGCTCCTTTCATCACGTCTGCATGTACTGCGGGGGACAGCACGCAGGGGTGGAGTGTCAAAGATGGACAGTAGGTAAAGCCCCCCAGCGAGTGTCCACTAGCAACAAGGGCGCCAACCCCGCTGAAGCTGGTCGCAATTAGGCCGTGGTTGGCGGATTATTCCAACAGGGAGGCCGCCGATCTTTTGCTGGGAGTTATTCAAGAGGGATTTAGGATCCCTATGTCAGGGGCAGTAGCAGGGTCTCAAACACATTGCAATCTGAAGTCTGCATATGAGTTCCCAAAAATAGTTAGGGAGAAGTTGTCTAAAGAGCTAGCACTGGGTCGTATAGTGGGCCCCTTCACAGAACCCCCACTGCCTTCACTGGTCATCTCCCTGTTGGGGGTCGTGCCCAAGAAGGAGGAAGGGAAGCTCCACCACATACTGGGTTTGGTTAGGCAGGTAGGTCGACGGGCGCTGTTAGTCAAACTTGACATCGAGTATGCATTTCTGCTCCTCCCTATTCACCCATCGTCTTTCCTGCTCATGGGTTGTAAGTTTGAGGGCAACTTCTATGTTGATCGTTGCCTTCCAATGGGCTGCTCAGTATCATGTGCCTTCTTTGAAGCCTTTACTTCCTTCCTGCACTGGGTGGTGGTGAAAAAGGTAGAAGGGGTTGCTGTAGCCCACTATCTTGATGACTTCATGCTGGTAGGCAAGGAGGGAAACGAGGAGTGAGCTAGGCTGATGGGGAGTTCGGGGTTCCTCTTGCCGAGGACAAGACCAAAGGTCCTTGTACCAGGCTGAAGTTCCTGAGTATTGAGATTGACACTGTGGAAGAGCTCTGTCATCTCCCAGAGGACAAGGTACAACTTATGCTGGGAGTGGTTGGTAGGGCTGCTGCGGCACAACATTTACCATTAAGAGACCTTTAATCAGTTCTGGGCCTCCTCAACTTTGCCTGTGAGGTTATCCCAATGGGGAGAGTTTTCAATAGAAGGCCCCCTCAAGGGAAATACGCAGGACTCACGTCCAGTGCGGATAACAGAGGAGATGAGGGAGGATCTGGCAGTGTGGGAAGTATTCCTGCTTGATTTCAATGGCATCCATCTCTGGAGGAAGCCTCCGAGGTCCAGTCAGGCCCTACACTTGTTTACAGACGCCACAGGGAGCTTCAGATACGCGGCATACCTGCACGGCGCTTGGAGTGCCAAAGAGTGGGCCACGACAGGCCTAATCAGGAACTTGATGTTCCTGGAGCTCTTTACCATAGTAGTAGCAATTGAACTTTGGAGACACGTGCTGAGAAACAGTTTTATAGTTTTTTGGACGGACAACATTAGCGTGTTGTTCATCATTAACCGCCTGTAAGCGTCTTCCCCACTGGTGGTACGGTTTCTCAGAAATTTAGTGTTTAGATGCTTACAGCTTTACATCCACTTTGTAGCTAAGCACATCCCAGGGGTGAATAACATAGTTGCAGATGCATTATTGTGCTTCCAGTGGGAACAGTTTAGGAAGCTTGTACCTCAAGCAGAAGCTCACGGCTTGCCATGTCCCTCTTATCTTTGGCAGATTGCAAGATGTGGGCCCCATACATCCATTTGATTCGGGCATCAGTGTCCCCGATGATGTAGAGAACTTATACCCAGCACTAGGCTGAATGGACACAGTTTTGCACAACTCAACACTGTGAGATATCACTGGGGTCACAGGTAACACTGCTTGAATGGCTTGAGTGTTTGAGGCTAAATGTAGTGAAGAAGGGTGCCCTTGGCAGCTGGATGGCTGCTCTATCATTCTTCCACAAACTGTTTGGGTATAGCAACCCTACCACAGCCTTTGCAGTACGCCAGGCTGTAAAGGGATGGGGGAGGTTGGAAGGTGCTAAGTTTGACGAAAGGGAACCAGTTACGCTAACATGACTAATTGCCCTGCTGGGCGCGCTGGAGAACATCTGTTCAATACAAGGTGAGTTTATCCCTATTCTAGTTCGCCACAGTGTTGCATCAGGCGGTTAAGACTGAGGGTTTAGAGGGCTGTAGGATCACTCAAGCAAAGGCCCTACCAGAATATGGATCGTGGGCCATTCCTTTGTCCACTAGGCCATCATTCCTGTGGTGTCCATGGTTTGCCAACAGCTGGGGCTCCCAGTTTCCTCACCCTCAGTGAGATGGTTAGGCCTTAGAGGCATGCACTTCCATCTCTCCTCCTAGATGCCCAGAACAGATGGGGAAGACTTAACATCATTTTGCTCCATATGGGGGGGAATGACCTGGGTAGTGCTCCAGCGCTTGGCCTCATTAATATAATGAGGTCTGATGTCAGGTGGATTTGTACCACCTTCCCTGGGGTAAAAATAGGATGGTCCAATATAGTGGCCAGATTACAGTGGAAAGACTTCCCTACCCCAAAGTCAGCTTACAGGGTTAGGAAGAAGGGGAACAGATAGCTGGGTAGAGCTGTAGTGGTTGCTGAGGGATTTGTTGTCCAACATGATTGTCTCTTGGCAGAAAAGAAGTTCCTGTACAGATTGGACGGAGTACACTTTTCGGATGAAGGGTTGCAAATATTTTTGGCTGACCTGAGAGCAGCATTGGCAGCCCAAATCCTGCCTTAAGTAGAGCTGTCTCTTGTAGCGGGAGATCACGCCCATTAAATGTCAGAGTACAGAGTCCAGAAGGGTGACAGTCGAGCTAATGGGCGGGGATGACATCCCCCAGGCCTAGCCCTGCGGGGGTCCCCCGCCATGCAGGTCTGCTGCTGAATAACCCCCAGGGTGTCTGTACTCAGGTGTGTGGGTAGGGTCCTGGCGAGACCCTCCCTCCTATTTCCATTTGATACCCCCCTTTCAAGGGGCATGATCTCTGGCTGCATAGGGCTTAGTTTAGGCCCCTGCTTGCCACCACCATAGGTTTACGGCTTATGAAGCCAAGTTTAAAGTTAATATTTGTTATTACAAATAAACGCAACCATCATATGGTTTTTATACCCAGCTCTTTGTGTGGTGTTTTCATTCAAGGGACTAAAGGGGGTATATGCATATATGTTTAAGTAGTTGGTTAATGGTTCAGAATGATGATATGAGGGATCAGCACTTATGTAGTTATACTTTTAAGGGACATGAAAAAAAGCTTGTTAAGACTTTCATCCAGAGTACCAGTATGTTACCACTTACCTATACTATACATATTATTCCTAATTTGTGGGAACCATTGCCACAGCAATCCACACCAGAAAGGTACAGCCAATCAGAAACAGTACTGCCAGACTCTTTAAAAGAACCACAGCAATGTGCACTCACTGACTATAGGCCAGTCAGTTTGACCTTAATTGCAGGGAAATTAATGGAAACTCTTTTAAAGGAAAGACTTGTATCTTTCATTCAGACAAACAACTTAGAAGACAAAGGACAGCATGGTTTCACTGCTGGAAGATCATGCCTGACTAATCTAATTGATTTCTTTGACCATGTAACTAAAATAATAGAGCAGGGAGGAGCCGTAGATGTTGCATATCTAGAATTTTGCAAAGCATTTAAAACCGTCCCACACAACAAACTTATTCACAAAATGTATTGCCTTGGAATAGATGCTAAGATTGTTAAGTGGGTATAATTATGGCTTAAAGATAGATAACAGAGGGTTTCAATTAATGGAGTATATTCAAATGAGGCATCAGTTACTAGTGGTGTTCCCCAAGGGTCAGTTATTGGGCCTGTTTTGTTTAACATGTTCATAAGTGATATTGGAAGTGGGCTTAAGGGGAAGGTTTGCTGATGATACAAAAATTTGTAACAGGGTAGCTATTCCAGGAGGAGTTGATCAAATGAACTGTGATATTAATAAACTAGAGGACTGGTCAAATAAATGGGATCTGAAATGTAATATTACCAAGAGCAAAATGATGCATATAGGATCCAAAAACCCAAAGGCCAATTATAGTCTCAATGGTACATTACTGACTGTAATTAAAGAAGAAAGGGATTTGGTAATTATTATTTCAGATGATTTAATATTTGGTACACAATGACGCAGTGCTGCCAGCAAGGCCAGTCAAATGCTTGGTTGCATTGGAAGAGGTTTTAGTAGCAGAAATAGCAAGGTTCTTATGCCACTTTACAGATCATTAGTTAGACCAAATATGGAATACTGTGTACAGTTCTGGAGACCATATCTTCAGAAAGATATAAATAAACTAGAAGCTGTCCAAAGGAGGGCTACTAAAATGGTACATGGTCTAAAATATAAAACGCACAAAGAAAGACTCTATGATCTAGATATGTATAGTTTAGAGGATAGAAGGGAAAGAGGTGACATGATAGAAACCTTCAAATATATGAAGGGACTTAATAAAATAGAAGCTGAAAGAATTTTTCACAAAAAAAAAACAAATGCCAAAACAAGGGGTCACAATCTAAAGTTAGAGGGTAGCAGATTCAGGAGAAATTTAAGGAAGCATTTTTTTACAGAAAGGGTAGTGGATTCATGGAATGATCTTCCATTTGAGGTGGTAAACACAAAGACTGTAAAGGAATTTAAAAATGCCTGGGACATGCATAAGGCTATCCTAAGGAAAAAGTAACATGTAATATGGGTAGACTTGATGGGCCTTTTTGGTTCTTATCTACCGTAAAATTCTATGTTTTTATGTTCTTCAGCTCAAGCTGCTGTACAGTAGTAAAGACAGACCAAGCTGAACTACACAATTGTCAGGTTGGGGGGAAAAAACATAAAGCTTACAGTTTTACATTCCATGACCAAATTTTAGCCAATAGAGGGATAGTGCTTTACAAGAAGATCAGTGATAATCCTTCTATTCAGGTTACAGACATCCCAAGTCTCCCTGAAGTTCAGGGAGTCTCCCTGATTGTAATAGCGGCTCCCTGATGCCAGCAAATGGAGTGCAATCTCCCTGAAACTCCAAGTACCATGATCCAATGTGGCCCAAATCCAGAAAAGTGTTTCTTTATGGATGCCTTTAGTTGCTGGGACTTTATAGAACCCTCAAAGCATCAGTAGCCAAAAATCCCCCACTGATTTTAATAAACTAAAACACAAATACGACCTTATTTACTGCACGTAATTAAACATTGTATTCTAAAATATTTGAGCACTCAACAAGGGTACGATCACTGGAAAATGTTGTTTGCTGTATGTGGTTGTGCAATAAAGCTACTTTTTTAATGTGACTTTAGTGGGAAGCTACTTTAATGAAAAGTCTATCTTATTTTCTTATTTAGGGTTTCATGGTGTCCAATATATAACTGGGAGGGGGGGGGGGGGGGTGGCGGCGCAGTAGCAGGAGAAGCCACCTCCCTGAAATTAGTTTTTGCAGGTTGGGATGTCTGAGGTTATAGGGACATAAAACAGGTTGAGATATCCTAAAGAGCTAATTAATTAAAAATAGTTTGCATAAAAAAACTGTTTAATAAATTGCTGCCAAGTATTTTAAAATAATTTTCAAAAATAAGCAAAATTAATAACTGGAGAAGCCAACTCCACCCCCTTATCAATGTTTATGCCTGTGCATTGTATTTATTCTGAGTTCACAGCTTCTAGGCAGCTCCAGCAGATAATCCCTATGCACTTTTGCATTCTACCAAAACAACAATAGACATAGATACAGCCATAGAAGGAAATGTGTGGGGGGAGTTAGAGCTTTACAATTCAGAAACTAAAAATAAAGGGTTAATGGAGAGGCACTGCAGTATAAATTTGCAGGTAAAGTAATAAAAATAAATAGTATTATATTTTGTCTCTATCGCAAATTGTTTTATGTCCCTTTAAGGACCAAAGCATCAATCACCGGATCAGTCACCAACTAAATGTACCCGAGATAACAGAAGATCTCCTAATGCTAAGTAAATAAGATAATTGCACAGATCTGATCTGAGAAAGGGGAAGTAGTTATGGGTCCGATTATCTAAATGCCTCCAGATCAGACATGATTTTCATGCTGACCCTCGCAGGGGCTTTCATGGTAGAATTATTGTAAAAAAAAAAAAAAGCATATATACTTTAAATAAAATAAAATATAACAAACAATAATAAAATAGATTCTCTCAATGCCCAATATATCAGGTGAATAAACAACAAAAACATTAAAAATCATGTGTATAAAACAGCAACAGTAAATAAAAAAAATATTTTTCATGAAAAAAAAAAAGAAAGTTGCTTAAATTTAAGACAAAACAAAAAGTAAGCGCATGGTTGTGTACAGAAAGCACATAGTTGTGTACAGGAAGCACATGGTTGTGTACAGGAAGCACATGGTTGTGTACAGGAAGTGCATGGTTATGTACAGGAAGCGCATGGTTGTGTAAGGAAGCACATAGTTATGTACAGGAAGCACATGGCTATGTACAGGAAGCACATGGCTATGTACAGGAAGCGCATGGTTGTGTACAGGAAGCACATGGTTGTGTACAGGAAGCGCATGGTTGTGTACAGGAAGCGCATGGTTGTGCACAGGAAGCACATAGTTGTGTAAGGAAGCACATTGTTATGTACAGGAAGCGCATGGTTGTGTACAGGAAGCACATGGTTGTGTACAGGAAGCACATGGTTGTGTACAGGAAGCGCATGGTTGTGTACAGGAAGCACCTGGTTGTGTACAGGAAGCACATGGTTGTGTAGAGGAAGCACATGGTTGTTTACAAGAAGCACATGGTTGTGTAAGGAAGCACATAGTTATGTACAGGAAGCACATGGTTGTGTGCAGGACAGGAAGCACATGGCTGTGTACAGGAAGCACATGGTTGGTAACAGGACAGGAAGCACATGGTTGTGTACAGGAAGCACATGGTTATGTACAGGAAGAACATGGTTATGTACAGGAAGAACATGGTTGTGTACAGGAAGCACATCTTTATTTGAAAAGCAGGAATGTAAAGCTTAGAAGTCGGCCCATTTTAGGTTTAGAACCATGGATAGCGCTTGAATTCCAGAAGGCTTTTCAAGGGATGTACCCTCATCTACTTTTGATTTGCAAAACCAAATACATTATGCTAAAAAAATATCAGTTATATAGTTATATTGAAAAATCTAAAACATGTATTTGTATACAGACCTTTTGCAAAGCAGCAAGTTGCTCCTGGAGGCCCTTTGATTCAGTAAGAGAAGGTTAGGGGTGGAGCTAGGAGGCTGGTATCTAAAGCCAGTCTGGGCGGGAAAGACAGCAGTTTGTTATTGGCAATAGAATTATTAACATCTGTAGCTGTGTGTCTTACCTCCCAGCCATGGCTTCTGTGGAGGAGTTGATGGTGCAGCTTCGTGAGGTGGCTGAGGCTAGGGGACCTACCTGGCTGGAGTCACAGGTCTGTTCCTTGCTGGGAGTTCGTCAGGATCCGGTGCAGGAGCAGATGGTTACCAGGCAGAAGTCGTGCAGGCGTTCCAGGCCTCAGGTTCGGCTGAGTCCTGTCGGCGGTAGGCGTCAGGGTGGCGGCTGGAAGAGCAGCTCCGGTTCTGGTAAGAAGGCAGTCCGTCCTGGTCCCTCTGAGGCAGCTGCAGAACCAGCGGATACTTCTTTGGCAGCTCCTGTGGAGATGGCGGCCAGCGGTGATCCAGGGCTGAGTGCCAGTTCTGGGTTGTCCACCAATGGTAAAGGGGGCGGTCCTAAGGTGGCACACGGCCCATGCGGGCCTGATATTGTGGGGGATGGGCCTTCTGGGATGCAGGGTAGCCACGGTCTGGAGGGGCCTTTTGTTGATTTTGGAGGGGTGGTGGAGGATAGCGGGAGTGAAGGGGAGGGTGTATGGGCCCCTGGCCAGGTTTTTGGTTGTAGTGGCAGTGTAATTTTAGCCAAACCCCCTGCACTTAGTAGTAGTAGTAGTAGTAGTCCTAGGGCCCCCAGAGGGATGTCAGTTTGGGGATTATAGTAGGCCCTCTGTTAGGAGACTTGTGGATGAGGATTATGGTTCATGTGATGAGGAGGAGTTTGAGTTAGATGAGGGGGTTATTAACCTTTATTCTGAGGAGGAATATGTCCCCCATTCTCCTGGTACCCAGGGCCGTTCTGTGGTTCATTTTCAGGGTGTGAATAGCAGGTCTTTTTCTGGGATTAGGCCTGGTAGCTCCCATGCCCCTCCTGGGGGTCCTGTTTCCTCAAGGGTGATGGAAGATGTTGGTGTGGTTGTCTCACAAGTCCGTTTTTCTTTTCCAGGTACTAGTTCTGTGGAGCAACGGACAGTGGCTCAGCCTGGTCCATCCTCGGCGGCAGATGAGTTTGACAGCCTGGAAGATTTCTCTGGCCTGCACAGCTCCTGGACAGATTCTATTAGTTTGGAGCCTGATGACAGCATTCCGCAAGAGGTTCGGCCCATTGGCGGAAGCCAGGTGAGGCTAGGGTGTACGGCCGAGGTGGTGGCGTTGGCCAGGGTTCATAGTGGGGCCAGGATCTATACAGCTGCCGCTAGGGTGAGTAGGGGTGGGGTAAAAAAGCCGGGTAGGCCTGGGGACTGTGCTAGTGCTATGATGGGCAGGTCGCAGAGATGGCCAGTGACTGACATTGCTTGGTCTGGGGGTGCTGGAGGTGGGGCTCCTAAGAGAGGGAGGGGTTGTTTTACGGCTAGGGGCTCTAGCCTGTGCAGAGTAGAGGTTTTCTTCCCCTAGATATGTATTCACATGCTGCTGTTTATTAAGATCAACCACGGCAGCCAGTTTAGCCTGGGTGGGCGGCTGCCATAATGCCCAAAAGTGGACAATGGAGCAGCGCATGGGCGGGCTCCAGTCTGCGCCAGTCAACCTATAGGGAGCACAGCAATCGGCGGAGGCTTTGACAGGTGAGCCGGGGTTGCTGAATGTGCGGGGGAGGAAAGCTGTAGGGGTGTGTGATCGTGGAAGTGAACATGATTCGGTGGCAGGTAGGGTTGTAGCTGGTTTGAGGGAATTGTTGTTGCACCCCCTAGAGCTCCTGTGGAAAGGGCCTGGGTCCCGGCGCCTGAGGTTTCGGGTGCGCCTGTGCTGGGTAAGGGTGAGGCGAGTGGTTCCCTTCCCTCAGCCCCTAGTGTTATTAGTGTCCCTTCTGTGTCCCTGGGGTCATTGAGGCCCCATTGAGTGTTACCATTAAGCCGGTCAGTGGATCTGAGATGAGGGTGGCTGATATGGCTATGTCTCGGTCACGTCTCTGCCCCATAAGTCCCTTGGGTATGCACTTCACGTCAGAGGTTAGGGAAAAAATATATAAGAGGGAATTTATTTAGTTGTTCTCTCTTCTCCCGCTTGAGCAGTCTTTTGAGGTACCGGAGTACTCAAAAAAGGATATTGCTAGGAAGGAGGATAAGGAGTGTACAAAGCGGTACATAAAGTTGTCTAAAACTTTTACCAATTGGTTCAAGGCATTTGTGATATATGCAAGTGTATTTGCTGGTAGGTTTCCAGATCAGGATGGGTTTTTGTTTTGTTACCTGGATGAAGTTGCGGCTGCCCAGAGTACGTATGGTGGTATGGCCTGGTGGTCTTACAATGAACAGTTTAGGCAGCGTTTGTCGGTAAAGCCAGATATGAGGTGGGAAGACTGGGACATGGGGCTGTGGCTCAAAATTATGAAGCCTCTAAGGGCCTCGCAGTCCTTTCAGTCTGCAGCCGGTGGCCAATCTAACAGTGGGTTGCCGGCGACGGTGAAGAAGGGATTTTGTTTTGCCTATAATGACTAATTTTGCAAATGGGGAACCGCGTGCAAGTTTAAACACAAATGCTCAGGGTGTGGGGGTTCACATCCCTATGCCAAGTGTTTCCTCAAGGGTAAGGCTGGCGGGGCTGATGACACGTCTGACAAAGGGGGTAACTCTGGTGAGGTCAGGCGCGATGGAGCCTTGGCTCGCCCTGTACGCTAAGTGGCAGGGTTGTCGGGAAAAGGCGGCTTTGTTATTGCACGGCTTCCAGTTTAGTTTTGTCATTCCTTCCAAATGGGGCAGCGGTATTTTTCGTGGTAATTTGAAAGCTTGTTTGTGGCTGGATGTTGTGTGGGACAAGCTTCAAAAGGAGGTTTCATTAGGTTGCATGGCCGGTCCTTTTGATGGTCCTATCATTGCTGATTTGAGGATTTCTCCTCTTCGGGTTGTTCCGAAACGGGAATCTTGAAAATTCCGGTTGATCCACTATTTGTCTTTTCCCAAAGGGGAATCCGTGAATGATGGTATCCCTGAGGATTTGTCTTCAGTCAAGTATGCTTCTTTTGATCAAGTGGTTAGCCTAGTGAGGGAGGCTGGTCCTTCTGCTTGGTTAGCAAAAATTGAGATTGAAGCTGCTTTTCGTCTGTTGCCGGTTTATCCAACGTCACATTATTTGTTGGGTTGTTGTGTCGAGGGGCTGTACTATGTGGACCTGTGTCTGCCTATGGGGTGCTCCATTTCCTGTACGCTTTTTGAGTGTTTCAGCACATTCCTTGAGTGGGTTGTCAGGAAAAGGTCGGCTGTTTCGTCACTGGTGCACTACCTTGACGACTTTTTGTTTGTGGGTCCGGCTGGTTTGGAAGAATGTAAAAGGTTAAGGGATGTGTGTTACCAGGTTGCTGCTGATTTTGGTGTGCCCATTGATCTTGAAAAATCTGGGGGTCCTGTCACGTCCCTCAGTTTTTTGGGCATCACCATTGATTCCGTAAAAATGGAATGTCAGCTCCCCAGTGATAAAGTTTTGGATCTTTTGGCAGTTATAGACCGGGCGTTGTTGGCAAAAAAAGGTCACGCTCCGGGAGCTTCAGTCCCTGTTGGGCAAGTTGAATTTTGCCTGCAGAATTATCCTGATGGGAAGGGTTTTCTGCAGGAGATTGTCTATGGCTACCGCCGGGGTGCTGAAGCCACATCATTTTGTTCGGCTCTCTAGGGAGCTTAAAGATGATTTGAGGGTTTGGAGACAATTTTTATTGGGGTTCACTGGATCCTCTTTGATTCAGAATGAGAGGGTGTCTAATGAGGAACTTGGTCTCGTGACTGATTCTGCTGGCAGTCGTGGCTTCAGGGCTTATTTTGGGGGCCATTGATGCTTCAGTGTGGCTGGATGATTGGTCGTCTTCGGGTTTGGTTAAGAACTTGGTATTTTTAGAGTTGGCCAACAGGTCTATGGTTTTTTATTCGGACAATATGGGGGTGGTTTCTGCTTTGAATACTTTGACAGCGTCGTCTCTTCCGGTATTAAGATTGTTGAGACTATTGGTTCTGAAATGCTTGAGGTTGAATGTATGCATTAAGGCCAAGCACATTCCTGGTAAAAGTAATTCTATAGCAGACTCCCTATCTCATTTTCAGTGGAAGCATTTTCGGGAGTTGGCTCCGCAGGCAGACGTGGAGGGTTGTCCATTCCCAAGTTTCCTGTGGCGGCTTGGAGTGGAGGACTGGCTGGACTGGTGAAAGCTTTGTTAGCACCAGGTACATGGGCGTCTTATTCCAGGGTGTGGTGGGAATGAGAAGCCATGTTCACGGGGTATCCTGGAGGGTAGCACTGATCTTACTGGCCCTTTGCTGGAATTGATGTGGGAGTGGGGGTCCTCAAATTCTTTTAATTCCATGATGGATAGATGCTTGGCAGCGTTGGCTTTCCACTTTAAGCTTTTGGGTTAAGTTTTTGTGTCCATCAGGTTTTGAAGGGTTTAAAGAAGGGTTTAGGTTGTCGCCTTACTGATGGTAGGTGCCAGATTACGTTCTCATTGTTGCAACATATTTTTTATGTCCTGTCGGTGGTGTGTTTATCAGATTTTGAAGTTTGTTTGTTTCGATTGGCTTTTGTTTTTGCCTTTTTTGGGGCTTTTAGAATTTCAGAGTTGTTTAGTAGAAATGTGTCTTCCATGGGAGGTTTGTTTTTTTGGATGTGTCCCTGTTCAATTCTAAGGTTGAAATATTTTTGAGGCAGAGTAAAATGGACCCGGGGGGAAGGGATGGATGGTTTCCCTTTTTCCAACTGGTTTGGAGGTTTGTCCTTGGAATTGTTTGAAGATTTATTTGGGGGTTAGCCCCGTAGTCAGGGGATCGTTGCTGGTACACCAGGACGGTTCTCCTTTGTCACAGTTCCAGTTTAGGATGGTCCTTAAAAAATCGTTAATAAGGTTGGGTTTCTCTGCTGGGGATTTTGGTTCCCATTCTTTCAGAATCGGGGCCACAACTGAGGCTTCAGTTTGAGGCTTGTCTGAGACAGTGGTTAAGGGCATTGGTAGGTGGGGATCTGGGAGGTTCCGCCTGTATGTCAGTCCTGAGTTGGTGTTCTGATGTTTTTTTTCATTTAATCTAGTTCTGTGTTCTAGGTTTGGAATGGTTATGGTTGGTCGGCCACTCTTTTATTTATTGGGCGCGAAGAGCAGCTGTGGTGAAGGTGGATGGCTTGCAGTTGGGTTTGCCTCAGTCTCGTGATGTGAAATGGTTTGGTGTCCGGGGACTTCGTTGGAACAGGTTGTTGCCTTTGGTGGTGGATTATTCCAGGCAGTGTCAACCTCCGACTGTGTTGTTTCTCCACGCTGGGGGCAATGATCTGGGTTTTGTGCCGCAGAGGGACTTGGTAAGGCACATTAAGAGAGACCTTGGGAGGTTGGTGGAGTTATACCCTACATTGTGGGTTGTGTGGTCAGATATTTTACCAAGGATGGTTTGGAGGGTGGCCTGGGACCCTGTGAGGTTAGATAAAAGCAGACAAAAGGTCAATAAGCTGATGGGGTCTTTTGTCCACAGGATTGGGGATTCAGTCGTTCATCATCCAGCCTTGGAGGAGGTCCTGCAGGGTGAATTTTATTTGCAGGATGGGGTGCATCTAAATGACTTTGGTCTGCAGCTGTTTATCCTTGATTTTAAGGAGGTCCTTTGTAAGGTTGGGGGGTTGGCTGGACTGGACTGAGGTTCAGGCCAGTCATTGGCGGGGGTGCTAGTCCTTGCAGGTACAGTAGGTTATGGCCAATTGTTAGTGTAGCGGAATATTGCATTCCCACAGGGTGGAATTCTATTTGGGGTCTCTAAGGGCAAAGGGTTCCTTAGAGACTGATGTTGATTATCTTTGACGGGCTCAATCACTTGCACGGTTGGGTCCAGTGGAATGACGGCCAAATCCAAAAAACATTTAGATTGAACTAGCACCGCTTAATGTAGAATTTAAATAATGTTATTGCATTATTTGCACTGTTATTAAGATATTTAAGTTTTTCAAAAGAGTTATTTATTGAATAAAGGAGCTGCGGCGAAGTTGCACCAATACCTTAGTCTTGTGTCATTATTTATGGGGAGTGTGGGTAGTTTGTAGAAGGGTAAATGTTTGTTTTGGATGGGGCTGGAACTTGATGACTAACAGGTCATGTATTTGCTGATATCTATATCTATATATATATATATATATATATATATATATATATATATATATATATAGATATATATAGATATATAATTATACATATGTGTACACATTTAAAGGGATAGAAAAGACAAAATAAAATGTGCTAGGATGCATTTTTATTGGAAGTAGAACCATTTTTGCAATGTTATTACTGTTTTTCTGTGGCATACGCACATATCCTGGGAGGGCCCTGCACCTACTCAGAGAGCTAGCTGTGGTGTGTACTGCTTCTGTGAAGACATTACTTGTGTCATTCAAACCCCAGCTGACTCTGAAGGTGTGATGTTTGGGCCCTCAGAGGATATGTGAGTATGCTGCAGAAATACAGTAATCATTTTTGCTAATGGAAAATTTTTACAAAATGATTCTATTTCAAATTAAAATGCACTCATGCACATTTCAATGTTGACCTTTCTAACCCTTTAATGTCCCTTTAAAAATAATGATTAAAATTTAAAAGAACAAAAAAAAGGCAGTCCCAAAGTAAGATAGAAAGCTATATACCTGCAAAGTGCATTGTGTTTTGTACCAACTAATTCTCATAAAAACTTTCTATTATTGAAGTTTCAGTGATTGAAAATAGCACTTTAACCCCCTCACCACAGAAATATATCATATGACTCATAAGTGTTCTTATGTCCCTTTAAAGCTGTCATGTGATGGTCACAGTAATAACAAGCAGCTGGCAGCATTTTGTCTCTGATGTCAGGACCCATATAGCCTTGTTTCTTGAGCTAATAATACATAAAAATACGTAGCCAAATAAAAGGATGAATCTATGTAACATTTGTTTAATGCTTTATAAAATGATTTTGGTGCATTTATTTTATATTTGCTGGAATCCTAATTGTTGGTGTTTTGAGAAGTTAAATTGGTGATAATTGAGTGTGTTTGAAATATTTGGGAAATAATACCCATGTTTTAGTTTACCTTGGTGATATGGAAAATCAAAGATAATCTTACTATGCATTTTACAGTTATCACTATATTATGATCCTGTTACATGTGTCCGTTACTTTAAAGGGATAGAATGGTCAACATTTAATTGTGCATTACAATTTTAAATAGAAGTATTTTTGCAATATATTTTTATTAGCAAAAAAACTTCTAGTAAATGCTATTACTGTTTTTCAGTAGCATACGCGCATATGCTGTGAAGGCCTGTGCACCAGTTTGCAAACACCTTCCCAGAGAGTAAGCAGTGGTTTGTATGACACAAATTAAGTCTTCACAGAAATAATACAAACCTCTGCCAGCTCTCTTAGCAGGTATGGCGTTTAAATCTTGGTGCTCTAGTCACAGGTAGCATATGTGCATATGCCACCAAAAAAACACATACCCTACATGGGACTAGATCAGGGACTTTTAAACCTGTCCTTAGGCCAGATTTTCAGGATTACCTTGGGGGTGAGAGCAGGTTAAATAACAATGTTTACTAATCATCTGACTATTTCACCTGTGCTACAGTTCAGATATCCTCATAACCTGGCCTGTAAGGGATGCCTGAGGAATGGTTTGAAAGCCCCTGGACTAGAACAATAAGATCCAAGTGCCATGCCTGTTAAAAGAGTCGGTAATGATGTGTGTTACTTCTGGGAAGACCTAATTTGTGTCATACAAGCCACTACTTACTCCCTAAGAAGGTGTGGTGTATGAATGCTGGTGCACAGGCCCTCACAGCATATCTACATTTGCTGCTGGAAAACAATAACAACATTAAATAGAAGCATTTGTGCTAATCAAAGTATATATATAAAAAATGTATTATGTTTCCAATTGAAATGCACATGTCAAAGTTGACCTCCTATCCCTTTAAGAGAGAGGCCTTCTTTGTTGGATGGTGCACCTTTATTGTTTGCTACTTACCTTACACTGAGGTTCCCACTGCACCAGCAGGAGTGAGCAATGCACAGAGGTATCTGCCAGCTCTACAGCATTTACTTTATATGTCCCATCACAAACCAGGGCAAAACCACACGAGTTGTTACGTGGCTGAAGACTTCCTCCACTGTGTCTTACAGATGAAAGGTCTGTGGTGTTGCTAGTTTTTGTAATAGGTAGTGTGTGTGAATAGGTTAATTTATTATTACTGCTATATGTGATACAAATGCTTCTGTAAAATCTGAAACATTTTACCTCACCTTCTGATGCCAGAAACGTTTTGTGTCCAAGATACAGTTTTTATGGATTTAGTCACTGTGTTACAACAGTTCCAGGGTTTTTCAATTCAGTAAAAAAGTTAAGGGTTAATGATCTTGCCAATCTAAGTTTTAAATGTTATAGAATGTTTACACATATGGGTGAATGTATTTAACTTTAGTTACATACAATACATCACTTATGGATTACTGCTCACTCCAACAAGCAGGGAATTCAGTGAGATGTTCTGATTTTACTGAGCAATAAAGTGTGTGTAGTAAGCTGTAGGGGTGAAGCCTAATACCCAGCGTGTCTGAGACTCTCCTCCTGTGTAGGGAAATACTTATTATTAGGAAGAACTAGGTAAAGGGATATATTTTTCTCTCTCATAGTATATCAACAGTTAAAGGGACAGTGACCACCGAGATTGTAAAATTAAATACTTTACCCACTGTCCTTGTAGTTTGTCTAAAACTTGTACATTTTACAGTGGTGAAAATCATAAAAAAACCTGACAGCTTCACAAGCCAAACCAGTAACATATCAATCCCTAATTTGCAATGTATCTTATTTTTTGCTAAAACCAAACAACAGGGATTTTGACAGCGGCCAGCTATATCATCTCCTGCCTCAGCTCCATATGGGCTCCTCCAAACAAGGCAAATGGTTTAGCTATTGAAAAACAACTGCAGCAAACAAGACATTAAGATGTTCTACTTATGTTTAGTTTATACAGATTTGTTAATCTGTTGGAAGTAGTGATGCCACCTCGGCCATGTTTTCCTGGGCACTTATGAGTTACACATGCAGCAGGGTAAGAAGGGAGGAACCTGTATTGTGCCTCTGGACATCACATGAATAGTGCTGATTAACAATACATATTCCCCCCTGCACACCCTGCAGCATGTGTAACTCACAAGTGCCCATGAAACATGGCCAATGTGACAACCTTAATTGGAAGACTGCAGACAAATGTAATTACAAGCTGTTTGCTGTCTCTTTAAATTAAAAATCAAAGTTTTAAAATTATTTCACTTTATTCATATGTGGAAGAATCCAGCATCTTGTGCTAAAGCCTCTTTGACTTGGTGAGTAAGTTTGTTATCTTCCTTGATTGTAGGCGATTAGCTCTAGTCACATTTGCTTCAATTTATTCTCTTGTTATCCTTTTTTGAAAAGCATAACACCAATGCACTACTGGGCGCTAGCTGAACATATTGGGTGAGCCAATGAAAAGAGGAATATATATATATGTGTGCGATAAAGTGTGACCGCACCACCCTTTCTAGTTAGTATGCTCAGGCACGGGATAAAGTCCGGTCACAGACTATGTAATAATAATAAAACATCAAAAAATCCCAGCCACTGAGTCTTAGAATCAAGAAGTTTTTATTCTTCAACAAAGGATATGATCGAATTGATCTTTCACAAAATGTAATCGTACTCATAAGGTACCATCAGGTGTAGGTTCACTCAGATCCACACATACCCCATCCACCAAACACATCCGTATCCAACCCTTACCAGAAAAGAAAAAAACAAACATCAAAATAAACATCAGAAGAATAAATGAAAAAAGTGTATTATCACTCCCAGGGCATCCCCAGGGAGTGAATTTTGACACCACCCACTAAGGACCTAACAGGATTGAGAACCATGAAGAGTGTCCACTGGATCCGTAACTCTGTAATATTATATGGACAAAAAGTGTCTCGTACTGTTGTGGAAACTCCTCAAACAAGAATGTCTCGTATGTTATAAAACTTCCAACTGTAACAATGTATATCTGTTTGAAATCATCAGCAATTATCTTCTTGCTACTATGTGAAGGTGGTCACAGGAAACATAACTTGTTACAGTATTTGTAATCCATCACAGTGAATGCTGGTGACGGCTATCGTGACAAATCTTGTAATTATAAGAGTATTATGGTTCAAATGTCCCTTAAACCTGGCGTGCTACTGGCCATAGACTGTGTCGCGGGGAGCTGCAAACGTACTGTCGGCCCAAACACACACCCTCTTCGCACTTCACTCACGGTAACGTGCACTATATCTTCATTGTAATGCCTTTATTGCAGAGGATACAATACATTCCACATTTTCCTTTTTACCAGAACTGCGAGTATCTCATACCCTCATGGCAGTTCATGGCCTTTAATGTGTTGTAAATAAAGCAGATGCTTAAACAGCCGTGTTACCTCCTTCAGCATATGTGTGCATCTATCGGTAGTGCCGTGAGACTCTCTGTCTTCAGTGTGGTTCTATGGGCCCCCCCAGTGTAAGAATCTGGTCTCACCTCGTAATTACTGTGGCTCAGATAGCACGATATCCAGGTGTCTGTGGTGGCGTCTCCTCGTTCCGACGCGCATTTCGGGACTCCGCCCCTTTCTCAAGGAATTTACAGGTAATGGGGTGGAGGTGTGATTTAAATAGAATCAAATGTAATCTTATTGGCTAATGGCATACACACCCCCACTCTAACGTCACATTCTACATACGTATTTGTGGAAATATGGCTTGGTTAAAAAACGAATGAATCTAAGACTCACGAATGGCTAGTGTACACTTCCGAGCAAGCGCTGAGCAATCTCCAAAATAAATAAATATAAATTTCAGAAGATTTAGAAGAGGGACACAAGTATATAATTTCCCAGGAGAGTCCTCATCTGATAGTGACTTCAGTGACTCCTCAATCCCTTTTCCCTTAAGAGGACGTGGAACAAGGAATCGAAGAAGAGGAAGAGGAGGGGGGGAGGAAACACCGGAGACACAACATACCAGATCTCAACCCGACAGAACCGGAGGGAGCAGAGAGTTTAGTAGTTAATATATCAGGGATTGAGATCAATGAGGAAGTCAGGGGGGTATTACAAAAGGGATTATCTTTTGTCCCTACTACTACCCCAGACTTTTTTGAACTAGAATGTGACCTTCATCGTTTCTTTAGGAATCTAAGATTAAAAAGCTTTTTTGCGAATAAAGAAGACGTCAACACAACTGAACCTAACAGTCCATTTCAATTTCACGTACGAAATATTAGACCCAAGAGTACTTTCAATCCCCCTCACACGAATGCTTCAGTTGAAGCATATATCACCTTAATCAAAAAGGATTTTGAAAAATTCAAAAAAAACTTCCGTACAAAAATTAAGCCTAACATCTCTAAACAAGAGAAATTAGCACTGGCATCCATTCAGAAAAATGAGGATTTGATCCTGAAGCCAGCTGACAAGGGCGGTGCCCTGGTTATCATGCATAAGAACAAATATAAGGAGGAGGTCCTCCGACAATTACAAGATACAGATAACTATGCCAAATTGACGGCTGACCCTACATTGAGGGTAAAAAGTAAGATCAGCAAGATAATTGAGGAATCCTTAGCCTCCGATATCATTACTAAGAAACAGGCAAAATTCCTGATTAAAGAACATCCGATTATACCGGTATTTTATGTATTACCCAAGATACATAAAAGACTCCTTGACCCTCCCGGTCGACCTATTGTCGCAGGCACGGATTCAATGTTCCAACCGTTAGCAGTATTCTTGGATCAACTCATCAGACCTTTATTAGGTTATTTGAGTTCGCACTTACAGGACACGACTGACTTTCTATGCAAGATATCTTCATTGGTGGTTCCAAAGGACAGCCAACTTGTAACAATGGACATAGCTAGTCTTTATACTTCGATTCCTCACGAGTTAGGAATAGAGGGGATATTCTATTTTCTAGACAAGGACAACTTATATTCCCCGAGTGAGAGAAGATTCATCAAAGACCTCTTAAAGATCATTTTGTATGAAAAAAATTTTCTATTTGAAGATACGTTTTACGTCCAAAAACAAGGAACGGCTATGGGCTCAAATGTAGCACCTACTTATGCGAACTTATTTGTAGGGAAGTTTGAGGAGGATGTGGTCTATAAGGATGAAGGCTATAAGAAATTTATTTTAGGCTGGTATCGTTACATAGATGACGTCTTCTTTGTTTGGACAGGTAGTGATGATGGTCTGACACAATTTGTATCAAAACTTAATTCGGCACATGTTTCTCTTAAGTTTACTATGGAAGCAAGTAAGTCCAAGGTAAGCTTTTTAGACACCATGATTTCAATTGTAGATCAGAAACTCAGAAGTGATTTATTTTCTAAAGAAACGGATCGGAATAATACCTTACGGTATGAAAGTTTCCATCCCCCCTCTCTGATGAAAAATCTTCCATTAGGCGAACTTCTGCGGACCAAAAGGATTGTGGATGATCCAGTAATTTGCCGACAGAGATTGGACGAAATGTCTAAAAAAAATTTAGACAGAGGATATCCAGTGCAAATTCTGGAAGAAAACATGAATAAAGTACTGAAAATTGATAGGGCTAGCCTATTGAGTAAGACTACTCGTGAAGCTAAAAAAATTTCGGTGCCCTTTGTGAGTCACTTTGGGTCACATAGTAAGGTCTTTAAAAGGATAATCTTACAACACTGGCACTTACTAAGAGAGGATATACATTTGGGTAAGATCTTTAATGAGACTCCACTATTCTCCTTTCGGAGAAATAAAAACCTGAAAGATGAACTGATACGGGCTGATTGGGGTACCATGAGAAAACCAATTACAATCAATAAGAAAGGCTCCTTCCCCTGTATGAATTGTGCTCTGTGTCATTCGATGTTACAAGGGGATCACATTACCCATCCCCTATCAGGCAAAAGGATTCCGATCAATGGTAGGTTCTCCTGTAACTCCAAGTATGTGATATATGTCATCAAATGCCCATGTGGCCTGGCATATGTAGGGGAGACCACACAGACGGTCCGTGATAGGATATGTCAGCACAAATCAGCCATAGGTAAGGATGACGAGGATGCACCCGTGGCCCATCATTTTACACGATTGGCACACAACAAGAGCCAATTAAGGTTTCAAGTTATTGATGGGGTCTCCCCCTTACGGAGAGGAGGTGACCGACAGAAAATACTATTCCGTAAGGAGGCACTATGGATCAAACAATTGGATACCATGGTCCCCAAAGGTCTCAATAGAGACATATCCTGGGGAAATTTCATCTGAGCCTTTCACATTTCTTAAGTGTTGAATTGCTTTCTCAAGACTGTGTCCTTCTCTAGGAGATAAATAATTGAAGAGAGGTAGGCAAAGATTTAAATAATTGCGATTCCTGGACATTACGATCTAATAATGTATATGGTTTTGTCCCACGGCGTGGTAGTCCTGCGATAATTAAATATGATATATGATATCCAGTCCCCTTTGTATAGAACTCACTATCTATCCTGGATATATGTTAAAGTAGGATTGTTTACATAAGGGTAGTTCCTTCTGTATGACTATGTTGTTATATAAAATATGACTGCGAGAACCAACATTGAATAGGGTTAGAAATAGTTCTTCTTGAGACCCTTGGGACATGTTTTGTCTGAGTCGACTGCATATAGTCTTTAGAATTTAGCATGTAAAGAGGGTATCCCGTAAAGGGACCGCTGACATTGAATAATCCCATCTTATATGAAAATAGTAATGTGAGGGAGCGTACTGTTTAAGTTACGATTGTTGACAACAGGTACAAAATAGTATTTGGAAACAGTCGAGAATGCCTATATATTGATAACTCCCTAAATGCGTAGCGTACAGCTTTTTTGCTTTCTTGCTTTTTCATTTTGAAGATGCTGTGTATTGGCGTATTATTGTTATTTCGATATTTTGGAGATTGCTCAGCGCTTGCTCGGAAGTGTACACTAGCCATTCGTGAGTCTTAGATTCATTCGTTTTTTAACCAAGCCATATTTCCACAAATACGTATGTAGAATGTGACGTTAGAGTGGGGGTGTGTATGCCATTAGCCAATAAGATTACATTTGATTCTATTTAAATCACACCTCCACCCCATTACCTGTAAATTCCTTGAGAAAGGGGCGGAGTCCCGAAACGTGCGTCGGAACGAGGAGACGCCACCACAGACACCTGGATATCGTGCTATCTGAGCCACAGTAATTACGAGGTGAGACCAGATTCTTACACTGGGGGGGCCCATAGAACCACACTGAAGACAGAGAGTCTCACGGCACTACCGATAGATGCACACATATGCTGAAGGAGGTAACACGGCTGTTTAAGCATCTGCTTTATTTACAACACATTAAAGCCATGAACTGCCATGAGGGTATGAGATACTCGCAGTTCTGGTAAAAAGGAAAATGTGGAATGTATTGTATCCTCTGCAATAAAGGCATTACAATGAAGATATAGTGCACGTTACCGTGAGTGAAGTGTAAAGAGGGTGTGTGTTTGGGCTGACAGTACGTTTGCAGCTCCCCGCAACACAGTTTATGGCCAGTAGCACGCCAGGTTTAAGGGACATTTGAACCATAATACTCTTATTATTACAAGATTTGTCACGATAGTCGTCACCAGCATTCACTGTGATGGATTACAAATACTGTAACATGTTATGTTTCCTGTGACCACCTTCACATAGTGGCAAGAAGATAATTGCTGATGGTTTCAAACAGATACACATTGTTACAGTTGGAAGTTTTATAACATACGAGACATTCTTGTTTGAGGAGTTTCCACAACAGTACGAGACACTTTTTGTCCATATAATATTACAGAGTTATGGATCCAGTGGACACTCTTCATGGTTCTCAATCCTATTAGGTCCTTAGTGGGTGGTGTCAAAATTCACTCCCTGGGGACGCCCTGGGAGTGATAATACACTTTTTTCATTTATTCTTCTGATGTTTATTTTGACGTTTGTTTTTTTCTTTTCTGGTAAGGGTTGGATACGGATGTGTTTGGTGGATGGGGTATGTGTGGATCTGAGTGAACCTACACCTGATGGTACCTTATGAGTACGATTACATTTTGTGAAAGATCAATTCGATCATAACCTTTGTTGAAGAATAAAAACTTCTTGATTCTAAGACTCAGTGGCTGGGATTTTTTGATGTTTTATATATATATGTGTGTGTGTGCAGACACCAATCAGCAGCTAGCTCCCAGTTGTACATATCTGCTCATGAGCCTACAGTTAGGAATACAATTATTTGATCCCCTGCTGATTTTGTATGTTTGCCCACTGACAAAGAAATGATCAATTTATACTTTTAATGGTAGGTTTATTTGAACAGTGAGAGACAGTATAACAACACAAAAATCCAGAAAAACACATTTCAAAAAAGTTATAAATTGATTTGCATTTTAATGAGTAAAATTAGTATTTGATCCCCTATCAATCAGTAAGATTTTTGGCTCACAGGTGTCTTTTATACAGAGAGTGCTCCTAATCTCAGCTTGTTACCTGTATAAAAGACACCTGTCTACAGAAGCAATCAATCAGATTCCAAACTCTCCACCATGGCCAAGAGCTGTCCAAGGATGTCAGGGACAAGATTGTAGACCTACACATGGATGGAATGTGCTACAAGACCATCATCAAGCAGCTTGGTGAGAAGGTGACAACAGTTGGTGCAATTATTCGCAAATGGAAGAAACACAAAATAACTGTCAATCTCCCTCAGTCTGGGGCTCCATACAAGATCTCACCTTGTGGAGTTTGGATGATCATGAGAATGGTGAGGAATAAGCCTAGAACTACACAGGAGGATCTTGTCAATGATCTCAATGCAGCTGGGACCATAGTCACCAAGAAAACAATTGGTAACACACTACGCTGTGAAGGACTGAAATCCTGCAGCGCCCACAAGGTCCCCCTGACAGGCCGGTCTGAAGTTTGCCAATAAACATCTGAATGATTCAGAGTAGAACTGGGTGAAAGTGTTGTGCTCAGATAAGACCAAAATCAAGCTCTTCCACATCAACTCAACTCACCGTATTTGGAGAAGGAGGAATGTTGCCTTTGACCCCAAGAGCACCATGCCCACCGTCAAACATGGAGGTGGAAACATTATGCTTTGGGGTGTTTTTCTGCTAACAGCATCAAAGGAACAATGGATTATGCCATGTACCATCAAATTCTGGATGAGAACCTCCTTCCCTCAGCCATGGCATTGAAAATGGGTCATGGATGGGTATTCCAGCATGACAATGACCCAAAATACATGGCCAAGGCAACAAAGGAGTGGCTCAAGAAGAGGCACATTAAGGTCTTGCAGTGGCCTAGCCAGTCTCCAGACCTTAATCCCATAGAAAATCAGTGGAGGGAGCTGAAGGTTTGAGTTGCCAAACATCAGCCTCAAAACCTTAAAGACTTGGAGAGGATCTGCAAAGATGAGTGGGCCAAAATCCCTCCTGAGATGTGTGCAAACCTGGTGGCCAACTACAGGAAATGTCTGACCTCTGCGATTGCCAACAAGGGTTTTGCCACCAATTACTAAGTCATGTTTTGCAAAGGGGTCAAATACTTATTTCATTCATTAAAATGCAAATCAATTTATAACTTTTTTGAAATGCATGTTTCTGGATTTTTTGTTGTTATTTTCTCACTGTTCAAATAAACCTACCATTAAAATTATAGACTGATTATTTCTTTGTCAGTGGACAAACATACAAAATTAGCAGGGGACTAAATAATTTCCCCCCTCACTGTGTACCTTGGTATACTTTCAAAAAAAGGATAGCAAGAGAACAAAGTAAATGAGCTAATATAAGTAAATTGGCAAGTTATTTAAAATCACATGCTCTGTCTGAATCATTAGTTCGGCATGTGCATTTGAATAATTCGTAATGATCCAAATGCGGAAGATGACAACTGCTCATGGCATTTGGATTTCTTCTTGTGAAAGTTCAACACACTAAAGATCTAGATTTGCAATGTAATCTCTTGTGCATGCTTAGTGGGAGCTGGTGCCTTAAACAGTGTGAATATAAAAAAAGACTATAAATAGTTTTTTTTGTTTTTAAATCATGAAAGTTTAGTTTTAACTTTACTGCCCCTTTAAGGATGAATTGTCCCTTTAAGGATGAATTTCTATTAAAAGAATGCATTTCTGTTAAAAGATCAAATTGAAGCTCAGAATGTCCTGTTTGGAATTGGTAGGTGTCATCCACATTTACATATTTTTTGTTTGTTTTATTTTATCTGTAAATAAGCTAAATTCTTCCTTTTGTTTCTATTTAAAAGTAGGAATGTAAATCTTAGCAGCCAGCCCATTTAAGGTTCAGCAATAAGCAAGCATAACCCAGGTTCTCAACCAAAAATGGGCCGGCTGCTATGCATCACATTCCTGCTTTTTAAATAAAGATAGCAAGAGAACGAAGAAAAAATGTTAATAGGCTTCAATTAGAAAGTCACTTAAAATTGCTGATCTGTCTGAATCATGAAAGAAAATGTTTGGGTTTAATGTCCCTTTAAAAAAACAAAATGCAAGGATACATACCACTGGGTATTTTAAAACTGAATTTTTCAGTTCAAATATTTGAATTATGCATCAAAACAATCCAAGATATGAAAGCAGCATACAAGTAGTTACAGTGGAATGCAATAGAGAACAGGGAAACACAGAACCTTATCCCGATCTGAGATGAGGAGAGTAGAAGGTTGAATACTTTATTAAGAGAGTTGGTAAATTAAATGATACTTTTTGATCAGCTGATGTGTGAGCATGCATTTAATAATTAATTGGTGGAAATTAAAGGTGGTATAGTTCCTCCTCTTCTATATGGCTGTGTCTCTGTCCTTTGTTTTTTATATTTTCAGTACTTGATCCTGGGATGTGAAGACTATTTTTGATAGATCTGCAGTCAGAACAAGCTGTTTCCTTGTCTTCCAGAAGATCCAAGTCAGAATCTTCATCAGACTCACTCCCACCTAGCCACTGGGCACAGTGCACCCTCTCCTCCATGCTACATGAATCGGAAAGGAAATAAAGTGAAAACCATCCATTTAAAACATTGTAAATTGCATTTTTTAAATGTAATACTAAAAATATAAATATTTAAGTACTTCTACCAAAAACTATTAAACCATTAATGTACAAGTGTAGCAATCACAGGATGTACCATCTGGGTTATGGATTTTTAACATTGGGCCACCTTTCCTTTCTTTGCCATTACAATTGTATTTTTAAAGAACACTGTTTGGGTAAAGGTGGGATTAACTGCATGTTCTGACTTCAATTCATCCAGACTTACCTAGGTTTTTGCCCTAGATTTATTTCTTTTTTATGGCGACTTGAACATAATGAGAAACTCTTTGCAATTTTGTTCTCCAACATTACTGTGGTACCTGTAATCTGTATCAGAAAAAAGGGAACATTTGTTATTTAATGTGAAAGATAGGACATCAAACTAATTCATTTGTTATATTCACAGTATATATCAGCAATTAGTCATTAGTCAATGCTTTGAAAAATATCTGTATACACAATTAGGGCTATATTACAAGTGGAGTGCTAATTAATCGCACACCCATTACAAGTGGCTGGTTATCGTTACTGCGAGCTCGTGGTAGCAATTAGTGCTCAGAAAATTGACCAGAAATCAGATATCTGGTTCATTCTCCAAATGTGCCCCGAATGCCCCATAAATAGAGGGTCTTTTATTTTTTCTTTAAAAAAAGTAGCATTTTTTTCCCATAAAAAAATACTGCACTAGGCAGTTTTAAGAGGTTAAAAGTTGGCGGTTGTGGGGTGTTAGAAAAAAAATCGCCCTGAAAAGTGCCTTTACATTGCAGTTTATAGGAACTGTGTATTCCCATACTGTATATATGTATATGCTTATATAAATATATATTTATGTGTAAACATATTAAAACATAAATATATATGTATATACACATATTAAAACATAAATATATATGTATATACACATAGTAACACATAAATATATATGTATATACAAATACTAACACATAAATATATACAGTATGTATATACACATAGTAACACATAAATATATATGTATATACACATAGTAACATAAATATATATATGTATATACACATAGTAACACATAAATATATATGTATATACACATAGTAACATAAATATATATATGTATATACACATAGTAACACATAAATATATATGTATATACACATAATAACACATAAATATATATGTATATACACATATTAAAACATAAATATATATGTATATACACATAATAACACATAAATATATATGTATATACACATATTAAAACATAAATATATATGTATATACACATAGTAACACATAAATATATATGTATATACACATAGTAACACATAAATATATATGTATATACACATAATAACACATAAATATATATGTATATACACATACTAACACATAAATATATATGTATATACACATAATAACACATAAATATATATGTATATACACATAGTAACACATAAATATATATGTATATACTCATAATAACACATAAATATATATGTATATACACATAGTAACACATAAATATATATGTATATACACATAGTAACACATAAATATATATGTATATACACATACTAACACATAAATATATATGTATATACACATAGTAACACATAAATATATATGTATATACACATAGTAACATAAATATATATATGTATATACACATAGTAACACATAAATATATATGTATATACACATAGTAACATAAATATATATATGTATATACACATAGTAACACATAAATATATATGTATATACACATAATAACACATAAATATATATGTATATACACATATTAAAACATAAATATATATGTATATACACATAATAACACATAAATATATATGTATATACACATATTAAAACATAAATATATATGTATATACACATAGTAACACATAAATATATATGTATATACACATAGTAACACATAAATATATATGTATATACACATAATAACACATAAATATATATGTATATACACATACTAACACATAAATATATATGTATATACACATAATAACACATAAATATATATGTATATACACATAGTAACACATAAATATATATGTATATACTCATAATAACACATAAATATATATGTATATACACATAGTAACACATAAATATATATGTATATACACATAGTAACACATAAATATATATGTATATACACATACTAACACATAAATATATATGTATATACACATAGTAACACATAAATATATATATATATATATATATATACACATAGTAACACATAAATATATATGTATATACTCATAATAACACATAAATATATATGTATATACACATAGTAACACATAAATACATATGTATATACACATAGTAACACATAAATATATATATATGTATATACACATACTAACACATAAATATATATGTATATACACATACACATAAATATATATGTATATACACATACACATAAATATATATGTATATACACATACTAACACATAAATATATATGTATATACACATAGTAACACATAAATATATGTGTATATACACATAGTAACACATAAATATATATGTATATACACATAGTAACACATAAATATATATGTATATACACATAGTAACACATAAATATATATGTATATACACATAGTAACACATAAATATATATGTATATACACATAATAACACGTAAATATATATGTATATACACATAGTAACACATAAATATATATGTATATACACATAGTAACACCTAAATATATATATGTATATACACATAAAAACGCATACATGTATATGTATATACACATACTAACACATAAATATATATGTATATACTGTACACATAGTAACACATAAATATATATGTATATACACATAGTAACATATAAATATATATGTATATACACATAGTAACACATAAATATATTTGTATATACACATACTAACACATAAATATATATGTATATACACATAGTAACACATAAATATATATGTATATACACATAGTAACACATAAATATATATGTAAATACACATAGTAACACATAAATATATATGTATATACACATAGTAACACATAAATATATATGTATATACACATAGTAACACATAAATATATATGTAAATACACATACTAACACATAAATATATATGTATATACACATACTAACACATAAATATATATGTATATACACATACTAACACATAAATATATATGTATATACACATACTAACACATAAATATATATGTATATGCACATACTAACACATACATATATATGTATATACACATAGTAACACATAAATATATATGTATATACACATAGTAACACATAAATATATATGTATATACACATATAAATATATATGTATATACACATAATAACACATAAATATATATGTATATACACATAGTAACACATAAATATATATGTATATACACATACTAACACATAAATATATATGTATATACACATAGTAACACATAAATATATATGTATATACACATACTAACACATAAATATATATGTATATACACATAGTAACACATAAATATATATGTATATACACATACTAACACATAAATATATATGTATATACACATATTAATACATAAATATATATGTATATACACATAGTAACACATAAATATATATGTATATACACATACTAACACATAAATATATATGTATATACACATTAATACATAAATATATATGTATATACACATAGTAACACATAAATATATATGTATATACACATAGTAACACATAAATATATATGTATATAAGCATATAGATATATATATATATATATATATATATTTAAAATTGCTGCCCATCACTGCGCTATTTACCCCTTTTGCTGTGCTGTATGACGGAATCTGAACGAAGCTCCCATTGGAGCCTATGAAAGTCCGCTCTCAAGAGTGCAATGCTTCCATGCAATGCTAACGTGAGGTCACATACGCATTGCACCAACGAAGCGTGCGCTGGTATTACTTAGTTGCGCATAAATATCGCTTTAGCCTAAACTATATTTTGCACTCATCTCGTAATCTGACCCTAAATGTTTTGAAAGCATTTACAATTGGTCTTCTACATATTTTTATTGAATTAAATTTATTACGATTAATTACAGATAAAAAAAATTGCTTCTATGTTGATCAAGCAATTACTGTGCACAGTAATACTTGATCAGCTCTTCTCAATCTCTTGCCGGAAACAAGGAAAAATAAATTATGATTACAAATCCAATTTGTTTTTTACAATACATAATTAAACATTTTGAGTTGAATATTTTTTTAAACGTAGCTGCCAGTAAGCTTTCCTATTTTGTAATGCATCTTGTATAAAAAAAAGCAGTAATCTCTAGACGGTGCTTCATGAGAATAACCCTTAAGAACTTTATTTCAGCCTGTTTCAATCCTCTATTTGTAAAATTCATTTAATATATCCTCTAATTACGCTACTGAGCACAGATGCAACTACTAGAGTGGTGAGAGTGTAGTTACCATGGACCCACTGTCGTGCAAGAGCAGTCTGTATTTCTATTACAATTATTATACTGTGTAGATAATTCTCTTTATAAAACCCTCATCACCAGGCTCACCTATGGCACTGAGGATTAACATGTGAAAAATAAATCATAGTGAAAGCAAATCATTTCACCTGTCGACCCAAATTGAATGATATACTGGTGTGACACAAACAGGCTAAGTATGGCACCAAGAGGATGACACAATGATATTGTATGTTGCATTTTCAATTCCCATGAATTCTTACTGATATATATATATATACTAGTCACTACAAGTTTTAATTCATCAATTTATTTCACTAGGTTTAACTCATAACTTGATGCACAAAAAGTTAAACTTAAAGAAACTGTAATGTGAAAAACTTGATTTCAAGTGTAGATCAACGAAAAATATCTACTTAGGGTCTCACCTGTGCCCTCCATAGCTCATCTTTTTTCTTGGCCATAGCTGCTTGTGTGTCTCCCATCATGGCAATGAGTAGGTTAAACATGAGAAGAAATGCAATGACACAGAACGAGGCATAGAGAGGGGAGTACATCTCAGGGACGTCCACTGTGTAGTTAGCTGGTCCATTGAGAACATTGAGGAAAAGCTGATATGTGCTGAGCAGAGACATAGGGTAGGAGTAAAAAGCCCCAAGGGCATCAGGATCTTTTGTCTGAAAAATAACATAGAAAGCTGGAAGGGAAAGAAACAGAATAGGGAAGAAGAAAAATAAATGGAATCATTTTAAGGAGAACAAGCTGGAAATGCAGTTGACACTTGTGGCAAATATTCTTGATCTGACCTAATTATGCAAATTCAAATATGGGAGTTGATCACAATCATGTAGAGAAGTTTATCAAATTATTTATCTACAATATTCCCTAAGAATTTAATGGGGATTTTCCATAAAAACTTAATGGCTAGATTACGAGTTTTGCGTTATTAGTAAAAAAGCAGCGTTATAACGCTGCTTTTTCACTACCGCTGCTATTTCGAGTCTTGTAGGTACAGCTGTCCCGCACACTTTTTTGGCCTTAACACAAATTAACTTACGCAATTTGCGTATAGTCTTTTTTCAATGGGACTTCCATAGCGCCAATATTACAAGCTTTTTCTGGGAGGCCAAAAAGTGAGCGGTACAGCCTATCCCGCAAGATTCGTAACACATTCTAAAGTCAGTAGTTATGAGTTTTACGCTACAAAGCTGTAGCATAAAACTCATAACTAAAGTGCTAAAAAATAGAACAGCCAATAGAATGCAAGCTCAATCCTATTGGCTGATCAGATCAATAGGATTTTCCACCTTTAATTCAGATTGGCTGATAGAATTCTATCAGCCAATCGGAATTAAAAGGATGCCATCTTGGATGACGTCATTTAAAGGAACCTTCATTCGTCTTTAGTCATCGGAAGAAGAGGATGCTTCGCGCTGGATATCTTGAAGATGGACCCGCTCCTAGCCGGATGGATGAAGATAGAAGATGCCATCTGGATGAAGACTCCTGCCGTCTGGAGGACCACTTCTGCTGGCTTGAATGAAGACTTCTCCTGGCTTCGTTGAGGACTTCTTGCCGCTTCACTGCGGACTTCTCCCAGCTTCGTTTAGGATGGATGTCCAGTCTTCAAAACTGTAAGTGGATCTTCGGGGGTTAGTGTTAGGTTTTTTAAAGGGTTTATTGGGTTGGTTGTAATTTTACATTAGGGTTTGGGCACAAATAGAGCTAAATGCCCTTTTAAGGGCAATGGGGAGCTTAAGTTTTTTTAGTTAGGATTTTATTTAGGGGGTTGGTTGTATGGGTGTGTGGGTGGTGGTTTTTACAGGTAAAAGAGCTGATTTCTTTGGGGCAATGCCCCGCAAAAGGCCCTTTTAAGGGCTATTGGTAGTTTAGTTTAGGCTAGGAGTTTTTTTAATTTTGGGGGACTTTTTTATTTTGATAAGGTTATTAGATTAGGTGTTTTTATTTTGTGTAATTTAGAGTTTGTTTTTTTGTAATTTAGGTAATCGTATTTAATTAATTTAATTTATTTAATTGTAGTGTAATGTTAGGTGTTAGAGTAATTCAGGCTAGGTTTTATTTTACAGGTAAATTTGTATTTATTTTAACTAGGTAGTTAGTAAATAGTTAATAACTATTTAGTAACTACTCTACCTAGTTAAAATAAATACAAACTTGTCTGTAAAATAAAAATAAACCCTAAGCTAGCTAGCTTAGGGTTTATTTTACAGGTAAGTATTTAGTTTTAAATAGGAATTATTTAGGTAATTATAGTAATTTTTATTTAGATTTATTTTAATTAGGGGGTGTTAGGGTTAGGGTTAGACTTAGGTTTAGAGTTAATAAATTTAGTATATTAGGGCGACATTGGGGGCGGCAGATTAGGGGTTAATAAATGTAGGTAGGTGGCGGCGATTTTACGGCAGATTAGGGGTTAATAATATTTAACTAGTGTGTGCGATGCAGGAGTTCTGCGGTTTAGGGGTTAATATGTTTATTATAGTGGGGGTGATGTTCGGAGCAGCAGATTAGGGGTTAATAAGTGTAGGTAGGTTGCAGCGACATTGGGGGCGGGAGATTAGGGGTTAATAAGTATAATGTAGGTGTCGGCGATGTCGGGGTGGCAGATTAAGGGTTAATAAGTGTAAGATTAGGGGGTTTAGACTCGGGGTTCATGTTAGGGTGTTAGGTGTAAACATAAATTTAGTTTCCCCATAGGAATCAATGGGGCTGCGTTACAGAGCTTTACGCTGCTTTATTGCAGGTGTTAGACTTTTTTTTTCAGCCGGCTCTCCCTATTGATGTCTATGGGGAAATCGTGCACAAGCACGTAAAACCAGCTCACCGCTGACTTAACCCCTTAACGACCAAGGACGTACGCCATACGTCCTCAAAAAAAATACACTTAACGCCTGAGGACGTATGGCGTACGTCCTCGGTCTGGAAAGCAGCTGGAAGCGATCCTGCTCGCTTCCAGCTGCTTTCCGGTTATTGCAGTGATGCCTCAACATCGAGGCATCCTGCAATAACCCCCCTTGGCCATCCGATGCAGAGAGAGCCACTCTGTGGCCCTCTCTGCACCGGACATCGATGGCCGGTTTCGTTGGTGGGTGGGAGCTAGTCTGGGAGGCGGGTGGGCGGCCATCGATGGGCCGTATGATGTGGAGGGGGGCGGGATCGTGGGCGGGAACGCCGGGTGCGCGCGCGGGTAGGGAACGGGTAGGGAGCGGGTGGGAACCGCTACACTACAGAAAAATGATGGGAGAAAAGTGGCACTGAGGGCCACATATATCTAAATTATGTCAATCTAAGAGATCTAGGAGGGGGTGGGGGTTGGTCTTTTGGGGGGGGCAAGCTACGCTACAGAAAATTATTTAAAAAAAGAATAATAACAAATGTTTTACTATAAATTGGGTACTACAAGCTCCCTACATGCTCCCTAATTAACCCCTTCATTGCTGGGCATAATACACGTGTGGTGCGCAGTGGCATTTAGCGGCCTTCTAATTACCAAAAAGCAACACCAAATCCATATATGTCTGCTATTTATGAAAAAAGGGGATTCCAGAGAAGCATTTACAACCATTTGTGTCATAATTGCATACGCTGTTTGTAAATAAATTCAGTGAGAAACCTAAAGTTTGTAACAAAATGTGTGAAAAAGTGAACAATTTTTTTTATTTGATCGCATTTAGTGGTGAAATGGTGGCATGAAATATACCAAAATTGGCATAGATCAATACTTTGGGTTGTCTTCTAAAAAAAAATATATACATGTCAAGGGATATTCAGGGATTCCTGGAAGATATCAGTGTTCCAATGTAACTAGCGCTAATTTTGAAAAAAAGTGGTTTGGAAATAGCAAAGTGCTACTTGTATTTATTGCCCTATAACTTGCAAAAAAAGCAAAGAACATGTAAACATTGGGTATTTCTAAACTCAGGACAAAATTTGGAAACTATTTAGCATGGTTGTTTTTTGGTGGTTGCAGATGTGTAACAGATTTTGGGGGTCAAAGTTATTTTTCCATTTTTTCCTCATATTTTATAATTTTATTTATAGTAAATTATAAGATATTATGAAAATAATAGTATTTTTAGAAAGTCCATTTAATGGCGAGAAAAATGGTATATAATATGTGCGGGTACAGTAAATGAGTAAGAGGAAAATTACAGCTAAACACAAACACTGCAGAAATGTAAAAATAGTCTTGGTCCCAAACGGTCAGAAAATGGAAAAGTGCTGTGGTCATTAAGGGGTTAAAGGGACACTGAACCCAATTTTTTTTCTTTCGTGATTCAGATAGAGCATGACATTTTAAGCAACTTTCTAATTTACTCCTGTTATCAAATTTTATTTATTCTCTTTATCTCTTTATTTGAAATGCAAGAATGTAAGTTTAGATGCCGGCCCATTTTTATTGAACAACCTGGGTTGTCCTTGCTGATTGGCGGAAAAATTCATCCACCAATAAAAAAGTGGTGTCCAGAGTTTGAACCAAAAAAAAAAAAAAAAAGTTTAGATGCCTTCTTTTTCAAATAAAGATAGCAAGAAAACGAAGAAAAATTGACAATAGGAGTAAATTAGAAAGTTGCTTAAAATTGCATGCTCTATCTGAATCATGAAATAAAAAAATTTGGGTTCAGTGTCCCTTTCAGCAGCGCTGGTATTGGAGTGCGGTATGGAGCTCAATTTTGCTCTACGCTCACTTCTTGCCTAATAACGCCAGGTTTATGAAAACCTGTAATACCAGCGCTGTAGGGAAGTGAGCTGTGACAATTACGTGCAAGTTAGCACCGCACCGCTCATATCGTAAAACTCGTAATCTAGCTGTAAGAAGTTTTTCTAGAGGATTGTGATTGACCCTATGGGATTGCAAATAGTCAGTTTCTTTCCATATTGAGGAATTAGATTTGTCACAGTTGAGCATTAATGGTAATGTAGATATGGTACTGAACTAGATGTATTATGATGATTAATCTAAATGGCAAATGGTATCATTGTTGAGCAGGCAGATTCATGCACTAATAAATGCTAACTGCTCTCCTTCCTGCTCACCTGTGCTGTATCCGCAGAGAACCACAGCCATCAGCCAAAAGAACTTCAGGAGATCACTTGCTGCCATCTGTAACATAAAATTCATGTCACATAGTGATTAAAGGGACACATTAGTGCAAAAATTAAAGAGCCCAAAGCATTACAGCATTTTTTTTATTTTTTATTTGCATTAGGGATATCCCCTACATTGGCCCTGTTTCCAATGCAATTACAAATTATTAGAGATGTACTAAAAAAATCTAAATAATCCATAGAATATATATATAGTCATGGCCCTGCTTTTCCAAATTTGACACATTCCACGAAAAACTCCAAAAATGGACTAGACAAAATTATTGGCACCTTCTTAAAATTGTGAGAAATAATTGCATTCCAGGTTTGTAATGCTCCTGTAATTTGTAATACAAGTCACGTGTATCAATTAACAGGTGCTGACAATATAGAAATCACACCGGCAACCAGTAAAAAGGGTGAAACATTGACTCAATCTTTCTGTTGTGTGTCTCTGTGTGCCACACTGAGCATGGAGAAGAGAGACAGAGCAGCAAAGAATTGTCTGAGGATTTGAGAACAAAAATTGTGGAGAAGCATGGACAATCTCAAAGCTACAAGTCCATCTCCAGAGATCTTAATGTTCCTGTGTCCACTGTGCGCAACATTGTCAAGAAGTGTACAGCCCATGGCACTGTAGCTAATCTCTCTGGACGTGGGCGAAAGAGAAAAATTTATCAAAAATGTAGAAAAAATGGCAGGCTCTCAATCCAAAAACTGTTGATAAAAACTGAAAATTTATTGAACAGCTTAAAAATGATTAACATCAGACATGGCAGTAAGAACAAAGCAGGAAATCTTACATGTTTCGCGCCCCCTACAGGCGCTTACTCATAGATGAGGGACTCTGTGAGAAACCTCATCTATTTATGCAGTGAGAGTCATAGATTTAACTATTTCCTTGCCTCACAGTCATAAAAAGAAAAGAAGGTTAAAAACAGACTGCAATGTAAGTTAGATACACAGGTAGAATCCCAAAAGGCAAGTTAAATAGTTAAATGGATGAGAACTGACTGTGAACAAAACTGAATGTACAGACATTTCATAAAATGATCAAAGATTGCAACGAAGGATTGATTGAAATGGTGGATAAAGAACTTTGATCAACTTCCAGACAAATTCAAGCTGGCCTTCAGGCACAGGGTACAAATATTTCAGCTCGCACTATATGTCACATCTGAATGTAAAGAGACGCTATGGAGGACCCCGCTGCTGACACAGAAACATAAAAAGCCAGATTGGAGTTTGCCAAAATGTAGCTGAGGAAGTCAAAATCCTTTTTGGGAGAATGTGCAGAGGACAGACCAAACTAAATTACAGCTTTTTGGTAAAGCCCATCATTCAACTGTTTTCATAAAAAGAAATGAGGCTTTTAAATAAAAGAATTAGAATCCCTACAGTCAAACATGGTGGTATTCACTGATGTCTTGGGGTTGCTTTGCTGCTTCAGGTACTGGATGTCTTCATTGTGTGCATGGCATTATTAAATCTGAAGACTACCAAAGAATTATGTGGTGCAATGTAGGGCCCAGTTTCAGAAAGTTGGGTCTCCGTCAGAGGTCATGGGTCTTACAGCAGGACATTGACCCAAAGCAAACATCAAAAAACACCCAGAAATGGTTTAAGACAAAGTGTTGGAGAGTACTGAACTGGCCAGCAATGAGTCCAGATCTCAATCCCATGGATCACCTGTGAGAGATCTCAAAACAGCAGTTGGAAAAAGGAACCCTTCCAATCTGAGAGACCTGGAGCAGTTGGTGAAAGAAGAGTGGTCCAAAATTCCAGTAGAGAGGTGTAAGAAACTCATTGATGGTCACAGGAAGCAATTGATTTCAGTTATTTTTTCCAAGGGGTGTGCTACCAAATTTTAATTTAAATAGTTTTTTATTGAGGTACTAAGGATAGGCAAACAAGCATCACAAACAAACAGTGAACATTGTAGTACAATAAATGATTGATAACATTCCATGTCATATTAATATACAATGCCTATATAGAAGTTAACCTTCCCTGTCAAACTCAAAAGGCCACTCATGGACCTTACATGGAAAGGCATATCTGAAAATAAGGGAAGGTATAATATAATATAGGGACCGCTTTTGGATCCCGCTGTGAGTACCTCAGATGTTTTACTTTATACTGCTAAGCAATCAGATAACTTACTATAAGTGTCAAGCTGTTATAATATCAAGGGTCTCTGTAGAACACCCATGAGCATAAGTAAAGTAGTGGTCATCCAGAGTACTATCATAATGAAAGTATAGCCCGTAAATAGGAAATAAACTCAAAAAAGATTTTTCAACCACAGGGACAGAATTATCAAACTATCAAAAGTTAGGTCTACTGGGAGACGAGCAGCGGCGTTATTAAATGGGGGCCATACATAAGTGAGCATTTCTATAGCGTCTATACGCCATATTAAAGGACTTTATAAAGTTCAATTCAATTCTGCGGCCATAGGTCTATTGAAACACGATGTCAGTTATCTTAAGGAGTCATGTTAATCCCCTATGATCTATGCAGTATAAATGATGTATATGCCTTTACTGTCCCGGCCGCTGACAGTTCGGCGTTGGGGAAATTAGTCATACGAAAAAAGATGACAGACCTAAAATGGCCGCAGAGTTAGGAGAGCTACCTCCACAATAAGAGGTCCATTAACATGTATATACAAAAAAAAAAATATTTTGAGAAGCCTCTGGTGTCACAGAAAGGGCATGAATATAAGGGTATTGTCTTCCTCATGTCTCATCTCTATAGTAGTATCGAAAAGTTGATATGCAGACCCTTAGCCTACCTAGCAAATTATTTACCCTGGTCTTCAGTATTGCGATTAAGCACAAGCCCTGCACACCATGGTAAATAGATGGCCAGAACATCTATGTATAGCCCTGCACAGTACATCGGTCCCCATTCACACATCTAGGCAATATTAAATAGCTGCTCCCTGTGGTTTATGTGTATAGAACAATATCTAGCCTTAGAGAAAACAAGTAAAATTAGCATACAAGCTGCACAAACATGAACATGAAGGACAGTAGACCAAGTAAACTGTTATTATATACAGAGGGGGGAGGGGGAGACACGCATAGGTACAGAGAAAGACTAATTCACAGAAACCGACCCAACCTAGAATGAAATATTTGATGTAGTGACCAAACAAAGCAAATAAACAGAATATGTATGTATAACCCTGCGTAGCACGTCTCTCCCATTCAAATATCCAGGCAATATGTAACAATAGTTCTCTGTGGTTGATGAGTATAGAGCAATATTTAGCTTTTCAAGTAACATTAAGATTATCAAACACGATGCATAAACATTGTGAAAAAGCAAGGTAGTAAACCAAATACACTGCTAATAAATGCAGAGGGGGGGGGGGGAATGTATAAATACTAAAATAGCCCTTGCTATAAAACTGATCAAACCTAGTGTCATATATTCGTTGTAGTGTCCAAACCATTACAATCCCTCAATACTCCGGCTCAAGAGCCGCCATTAGAGTTCTTGCATGTGAAGCTTGGACCAGCTATGGGGTAAAAAGTTTGAGGTGGATAAACAGGAGCAGTTCCAGCGTTCATCTGTGAACAACACCAGATGTAGTAAAACGCAACTCTTTTATGGACCACCACATCTCGGTTGCGCACATGAGCTGTATTCATCAACCAATGCCGGAACGTTTTTGAGGTGCAACTGAGTGGCTGCGCTGCCAATCTAGGCAATGACAAAAGGAAGCCCATTCAGCAGGGCAGCTTGCCTCAAAAGTCGCATTCATCTGTGCAGACAAAACCGCAGGCCTCTCACCAGTCACTCCAGGGACCTCCGGTACGGCTCTTCTCTCTTCTGCTTCTTTGTGCGCTATAGCCGTTCCTGACAAGGGATGGTGACCTGTAGTCCTCTGAGTAACACCCACGTGTGTGTCGGGTGTCACCGTCGCATGTTTGCAGGGCTCAGCACTGTCCTCCTCCACCTCCCGATGTCTAACAGCCACAATAAGTCGGTCCATCCTACTCATCAAATCCTGGTGGTATTTCTCAAAGAGGGCTAGGATAGCCATGCTGGAGACCTCCATGGTCATGCCACCCCACAGCTAGGCCGCATCAGGCTGCCCTGGCAGTGGCTATGAGAACGGTCCCAGATCCTTCCCCAATCTTTATAGCAGTCTCATAGACAAGGTTTAAGAGTAAGTCTCCCACTCTGCATAGGGTGCCAGATCAAAAGAACCCCCAAAATCTCTGTTAAAGTCAGGAGCTGCTGTAGTATGCAACTAATCCCACTACCAAATTTTAAATTGAGGGTTCCAATAATATTGTCCAGTTCATTTTTGGAGTTTTGTGCGGAATGTGTCAGATTTGGCTTTTTTTCTCTCCATTTTTGTGCCATACAAATACAAACAAAAGATTGTAATTGCAACAATTATCTGGGCAAAGTGGTGCAGGGGTGCCAATATTTTGGCTATGACTGTGTGTGTGTATACATATAACGGTATCTATAATAATTTTTAATAATTATTATTTTGCTGTCAAATATATGGCCAATACTTTTAAACCCTTATAAAAAAATATTAATACTGATATAAATATTTTTTATCAGACAGTGTTTAGATGAGTGTAACAGTTTATTTTAATGTATTTTTTGTGTTTTGGGCAACTTTATTTTAGCTCTAACCCTTTATGCATGGTCTTCATTCATGCCAACCCGACATGTGTTAAATTTGATTGAACTCGAGCGAAAGCTTTACTTTCAACTTGTAACATGCGTACAAATTAACACGCCCGTGATAATTCTTATATCACAAATGCTAAAGTTATTGCGCCACTTGTAATCCAGCCCAAAATATTTAACTATATAGTGACAAAACACTTTGGTTATTTATTTTACCTGCTTTTTCTATAATATAAATTTTAATATTGTAGTTATTCCACTTGACCCAAAGATGTTGGAGTGCATTCTTACCCTCCATCCTGTGGGAGAGCAAGTGTCTGAAAGGTACAAGAGCTAATTTATATCTGTCTCTAATTGGCCAGAAAAGAACATTCAAGTAGACTTTCAAGGGATGTATCCCTAGGGGCCTATTTAAGAACGTGCAAGCAGACATGATCCGATATTGTGGATCATGTCCGCTGCACATCGATAAATGCAGACAGCATACGCTCTCAGAATTTATCATTGCACCAGCAGTTCTGGTGAAATGCTGGTGCAATACCGCCCCCTGCAGATTCGTGGCCAATCGGCTGCTAGCAGGGGGGTGTCAATCAACCCGATCGTATTGGATAGGGTTGATTTTCGGTGATGTCTGTCCGCCGCCTCAGAGCAGGCGGACAGGTTATAAGGCAGCGGTCATTAGACTGCTGCTTCATAACTTGTGTTTCTGGCGAACCTGCAGGCTCACCAGAAACACGGGGCATCAAGCTCCATACAGAGCTTGATAAATAGGCCCCCTAGACTACAAAACAATGAAATTATAAACACATTATGCATTTATTAGAACAAAAATATGACTATGAATGTGCTATTACCTTTTGTATCATGATTGTAAAGGGTCCAAGCATCTGGAAACCTCTGGCAAAATACATAATATAGCACCAGCCAAGCACTAATGCCATAGACATGGGTATCACCTCTCCGTGAGCCCCAGTGAGTCGCATTACTAGGGTAACAAGGACCGCGCAGGAGAAGGAGACACTGGTGACAAACATAACAAGTACAAGTCATTAAATGATGGCTACAGTTAGAGGTAAGCAGAGGCGGAACATTTGCTTCTGCCAAATCTTTTGTAACAAATCTTCATTGCCCATATTATTTAGTATTCATTTAATTTTTAAAGAAATGAATACTGAGCATTTGTGAAACATTTACATTGGTTTTCGTTAAACAAAAGTTAATATTCGTTTGCTACAAGTTAAAAAGTTCACCTTCTTTCTGAAAGTCATGCGTAATACCAGCACACTCAATTGTGCGCCGGTATCTGAAGTGGCCTGCAATTAACAAATACATCTATATGTATATAAGCATATACTGTATATTTACAGGAAACACACAGCTCCCATAGACCACTATGTAAAGACACTCTGCAGTGCCTTTTTTTCTAATACCCCACACCCGCACACTTTAACCCCTCGTAACTGCTTTTTGCAGGTTTTTTTTTACTTAATTATTTTATGTAGCAGGGCCCTGTGATCGTACTAGTGTCCCACACTTGTCTTTATTTATTGTACCCCTGTATAGTCCTGCAGGACCTGTTGGCTCTTTACAAATAAAGGCAATAACACAGGGGTCAAGTCCTACAAAAAAAAGTGTGGGAATTCACCAAGACTTCCACCTTCTCACAATTAATATTGTTTTATAAACATACACACACACACAGTATTTATATGTATAAAATCTATACACTTTGGTTAATGAAAGCAAATTAAATCCAATAAAGGTTTAAATGGTTGCCTTTGGGCCTGAGAATTCTCCTCTGTCACAGAGTCTTGCCCACTGAAGGTGCAATAGTCCTATTTCTGCTGAGGGGAGTTAAATAACCCCAGAACAAGCAAGACAGAAATGTAAGCACCATGTGTTACACACACACAGTGCAGGGTGATCACACAGCAGGACCGCTTACAGGCCTGCATTTAGTGTACTGTAGAAAGTGTTACTGGCCATTACTAGAGGATCTCACTATCCCCCTAACTAGACTGTGCTCCAGCTCCTCCCACCACCAGCAGCAGTGTTTACTGAAGTGTTTATGTTCTCTGTCCATAGGGAACTTAGTTTCTACTGCAAAAACAGTGCATCCCGTCCGACTTGACCCCTACAATAATAATAAGTCATTGTCTCACCTGACCATGTGGAACGGGTGCTCCCAGATCTTAAAGCTAATAAAATGCTTAAAACCGGCACTTAACATCTGAAAGACCTAAAAAAAAAAAATACTATTAGCATTATTGTAATTAAACAAAACATTTTTCATTATATAATATCAACCATGTTAGAAATATTGCCATGTCTGGACTTTACTAATCTGTGGAACCTGTCAAAATCTTAAAGAAACTTTATACACTAGTTTTCTCTTTGCATAAATGTTTTGTAGATGATACATGTATATAGCCCATCTGGTAGTACTTTTATAAAAATGTGTAGTTTTGCTTATTTTTTAAGAGCATTGTGCTGATTTTCAGACTCCTAACCAAGCCCCACACTGTCAGATGTATACAGGCGTTTACAGACCCCCTGCTGGCTCCTGTTATCTGTCTTTTCATATGCAGGGGGGGGGTTCTGCTCTTCTTTTTTTTCCAGCCCCTTTCAGTTGGTGTCCCAGACTTCCTCATCAACAGTGCTAAACTGGGGGAGCTTCTAAGTACATTTTTAAAGGTGTTTTTTTACTGGATTTTTAGATCAGCATCTGTGCATATTATTCTTTAAAGTAGTGACTATTACATACAGTTATATGACAATTGGTGTATACTGTTCCTTTAAAGATATTACATTCCTTCTACAAATGTAAATTATATATCAACAATTAAGAAATGAATACAGTATTCTAATTATTTAAACCTGTTATTTTATCTCTGTAACGTGCAGCAATGGAAGAATATATTATTGGGATTTCATGTTTCTAACTTGCTTAAAATTTTTATGGGGAATTTGATTTTGAACTTAATTTCCTCTGTAAAGGACCATTAAATACAATCAAATTACATGATTAGCAAGTGCACAATTAACAGACAATGCAATAACACACTACATTTCAAATAAACAGTACATTTTTCTTATAAATGTATTTTTCCCCCATTGGCTGGCCCCTTGTATCTTGTGAAATCCATCAGCCAATCACAGACTAGTATGCAATGTGAACTAGTGCACATGCTCAGTCAGAGCTGGTGCCTCAGAAAGTGTGCGTATAAAAATACAAACATTAAATAATGGAAGTAAATTAGAAAGACTCTTAATGTTCTCTCTGAATTATAAAAGTTTAATTATGATTTAAAGTGTCACTTGTATACAATGCATTACAATACAATACATATGTCTGTTTTGTGCTCCTTATAGAGATGAAATAGTTTAGAAAGTTAAATACTGAAAGACATAGACCATATAGCTTGTCATGGGTAATGCTGGCTCAGTGTGACAAACGCTTACCTCCACCAGTAAAAGTGTAATCGCCCCAAGCACAGATATGATTTCCCCAACAAGCCGAAGAAAGTCCTCGTAAGATTCATATGATTCCTTTTTTAAAAGAGAATGTTACAAATTGTGAAATCACAAGTTACCATAAATACAAATTAATTTAAAGGGATATGAAACACATATTTTTTTCTTTCATGATTCAAATAGAAAATAAAATATTTAAAAAAAGTTTAAATTTACTTTTATTATCAAATGTGCTTTGTTCTCATGATATTCTTTGTTGAAGAGATATCTAGATAGGTAACGTGCACATGCCTGAAGCACTGCATGACAGCAAATAGTGCTGCCATCTAGTGCTCTTGCTAATGTATAACATTGTTATAAAAATGCTGCCATCTAGTGCTCTTGCTAATGTATAACATTGATATAAAACTGCTGCCATCTAGTGCTCTTGCTAATGTATAACATTAATATAAAACTGCTGCTGTCTAGTGCTCTTGCTAATGTGTAACATTGTTATAAACTGCTGCCATCTAGTGCTCTTGCTAATGTATAACATTGTTATAAAACTGCTGCCATCTAGTGCTCCTGCTAATGTATAACATTATTATAAAACTGCTGCCATCTAGTGCTCCTGCTAATGTATAACATTATTATAAAACTGCTGCCATCTAGTGCTCTTGCTAATATATAACATTATTATAAATCTGCTGCCATCTAGTGCTCTTGCTAATGTATAACATTATTATAAAACTGCTGCCATCTAGTGCTCTTGCTAATGTATAACATTATTATAAAACTACTGTTATCTAGTGCTCTTGCTAATGTATAACATTATTATAAAACTGCTGCCATCTAGTGCTCTTGCTAATGTATAACATTGTTCTAAAATGCTGCCATCTAGTGCTCTTGCTAATGTATAACATTGATATAAAACTGCTGCCATCTAGTGCTCTTGATAATTTATAGCATTATTATAAAACTGCTGCCATCTAGTGCTCTTGCTAATATATAACATTGTTCTAAAAATGCTGCCATCTAGTGCTCTTGCTAATGTATAACATTGATATAAAACTGCTGCCATCTAGTGCTCTTGCTAATGTATAACATTATTATAAACCTGTTGCCATCTAGTGCTCTTGCTAATATATAACATTATTATAAAACTGCTGCTATCTAGTGCTCTTGCTAATGTATAACATTATAATAAAACTGCTGCTATCTAGTGCTCTTGCTAATGTATAACATTATTATAAAACTATTGTTATCTAGTGCTCTTGCTAATGTATAACATTATTATAAAACTGCTGCCATCTAGTGCACTTGCTAATGTATAACATTGTTCTAAAAATTCTGCCATCTAGTGCTCTTGCTAATGTATAACATTGATATAAAACTGCTGCCGCCTAGTGCTCTTGCTCATGTATAACATTGTTATAAAACTGCTGCCATCTAGTGCTCCTGATAATGTATAACATTATTATAAAACTGCTGCCATCTAGTGCTCCTGCTAATGTATAACATTATTATAAAACTGCTGCCATCTAGTGCTCCTGCTAATGTATAATATTATTATAAAACTGCTGCCATCTAGTGCTCTTGCTAATGTATAGCATTATTATGAAACTGCTGCCATCTAGTGATCTTGCTAATGTATAACATTGTTATAAATTTGCTGCCATCTAGAGGTCTTGCTAATGTATATTATTGCTATAAAACTGCTGCCATCTAGTGTTCCTGCTAATGTATAACATTATTATAAAACTGCTGCCATCTAGTGCTCTTGCTAATGTATAACATTGTTATAAAACTGCTGCCATCTAGTGCTCTTGCTAATGTATAACATTATTATAAAACTGCTGCAATTTAGTGCTCTTGCTAATGTATAAGATTATTATAAAAATGTTGCCATCTAGTGCTCTTGCTAATGTATAACATGATTAGAAAACTGCTGCCATCTAGTGCTACTAATAATGTATAACATTATAAAACTGCTGCCATCTAGTGATCTTGCTAATGCATAACATTATAAAACTGCTGCCATCTAGTGTTCCTGCTAATGTATAACATTATTATAAAACTGCTACCATCTAGTGCTCTTGCTAATGTATAACATTATTATAAAACTGCTGCCATCTAGTGCTCTTGCTAATGTATAACATTATTATAAAACTGATGCCATCTAGTGCTCTTGCTAATGCATAACATTATTATACAACAGCTGCCATCTAGTGCTCTTGCTAATGTATAATATTATTATAAAACTGCTGCCATCTAGAGCTCTTGCTAATGTATAGCATTATTATAAAACTGCTGCCATCTAGTGCTCTTGCTAATGTATAACATTACTATAAATCTGTTGCCATCTAGGGCTCTTGCTGATGTATAACATTATTATAAAACTGCTGCCATCTAGTGCTCTTGCTAATGTATAACATTACTATAAAACTGCTGCCATCTAGTGCTCCTGCTAATGTATAACATTATTATAAAACTGCTGCCATCTAGTGCTCTTGCTAATGTATAGCATTATTATAAAACTTCTGCCATCTAGTACTCTTGCTAATGTTTAACATTCTTATAAAATTGCTGCCATCTAGAGATCTTGCTAATGTATAATATTGTTATAAAACTGCTGCCATCTAGTGTTCCTGCTAATGAATAACATTATTATAAAACTGCTGCCATCTAGTGCTCTTGCTAATGTATAACATTATTATAAAACTGCTGCCATTTAGTGCTCTTGCTAATGTATAACATTATTATAAAAATGTTGCCATCTAGTGCTCTTGCTAATGTATAACATTATTATAAAACTGCTGCCATCTAGTGCTCCTGCTAATGTATAACATTATTATAAAACTGCTGCCATCTAGTGCTCCTACTAATATATAACATTATAAAACTGCTGCCATCTAGTGCTCTTGCTAATGTATAACATTATAAAACTGCTGCCATCTAGTGTTCCTTCTAATGTATAACATTATTATAAAACTGCTACCATCTAGTGATCTTGCTAATGTATAACATTATTATAAAACTGCTGCCATCTAGTGCTATTGCTAATGTATGACATTATTAGAAAACTGCTGCCATCTAGTTCTCTTGCTAATGTATACCATTATTATACAACAGCTGCCATCTAGTGTTCTTGCTAATGTATAACATTATTATAAAACTGCTGCCATCTAGAGCTATTGCTAATGTATAGCATTATTATAAAACTGCTGCCATCTAGTGCTCCTGCTAATGTATAACATTATTATAAAACTGTTGCCATCTAGGGCTCTTGTTGATGTATAACATTATTATAAAACTGCTGCCATCTAGTGCTCTTGCTAATGTATAACATTACTATAAAACTGCTGCCATCTAGTGCTCTTGCTAATGTATAACATTATTATAAAACTGCTGCCATCTAGTGCTCTTGCTAATGTATAACATTATTATAAAACTGCTGCCATCTAGTGCTCTTGCTAATGTATAACATTATTATAAAACTGCTGCCATCTAGTGCTCTTGCTAATGTATAACATTATTATAAAACTGCTGCCATCTAGTGCTCCTGCTAATGTATAACATTATTATAAAACTGTTGCCATCTAGTGCTCTTGCTAATGTATAGCATTGTTATAAAACTGCTGCCATCTAGTGCTCTTGCTAATGTATAACATTATTATAAAACTGCTGTCATTTAGTGCTCTTGCTAATGTAAAACATTATTGCAAATTTGCTGCCATCTAGTGCTGTAGGCAAGTGCACACTCCTGAGCTTACCATCCTTTTAAAAATGGATAACAAGAAAACAAAGGAAACTTGTTCATAGAAATGAATTGGAAAAGTTGTTTAAAATTGTTTGTTCTATCTGAATCATGAAAAAAATGGATTTTATGTCCCTTTAAAGACATTAAACATCTTAGGAACAAAAAGTATCTGACGGACTGCATTTCAACATCTTCGTCATCCGCTTTCTTTTTATTTATGTTTAAATATTAACATTTCCCCCCCAAAAATAACATATTTTCCATTGTCATAGACTAAACTTTTACTCTAAAAAACTAGTTTTCACATCTGTCTTTTTTACTAATCAGCTGATTATTTCACCTGTGCTCTGGTTCAGATATCCTGAAGATCTGACCTGTTAGGGAGGTTTGGGGAGGGGTTTGAAAACCTGTGCTCTAACTGAATGCATATAAAGAAAACTGTAATTGTATACCCTGGAGGGTAAAATAGTTAGTACTTTCTTATATTTTAAAACTCAGCAATGTTTAGTATTTCTATTTCTACAATGCATATGTAAATGTTCCAGCATAATTGTATAGTTTTTTTTTCTTATTCCCTTTTCTCTGTTTGTCTGTTGTTGATAAACTGTATCTCTTTTTAGTATGTTCTGTAATTAAGTTTTATTTTATTGTCTATTCAGTTTCATTTTTTTTTTATCATAAATGTATAAATAATTAACTTGCAAACATTAGGCACATTTCTATAACTTTTAAACCAAATATAACTACACTAAAATTTTACTTGTCAAAAATGAATAAATTATATACAATATTAAAATGATAATAAAAGCTTTTTTTTTTACCCTGTAAATTGCAACACATAATACAGAACAAAAGACAAAAGGCAATGACAGTTATTTGTGCATTGTGCATTGTACCTTTAGTGATTTTTGTACATATAGAGTGATGTCTCTGGGGTTTGTAGAGTTGTGTTTTTGAGGTTTAAGAGGTCTATTGGCACAGCACAAGGACACACAGACCATGTATAGCACGTACACTATAGCAAAGAACAGGAAATATGGGCGTCCATTTTTCTGCCACTTCTGTAATAGTAGATCTCGGACTGGGGGTAAATTTAATATTTGACGAGCCTTAAAGGGAAATACAATATGTGAGAAGAGAATACTGTATTTTACTGATAACAAAGATTTAGAATGGTAAAAATAAAAAATGATTAACAGAAAAACAGTTATATAAAAGTCGATGAAGTAGAGAGTAAAGTAACAATAAAAAACAAAGGAAGATTGTTGTGTAAAAATAAAATTCTCTATATTTTTTATGTTAATTTAATTCAGGTGAGGATGCAGCATGTAATCCAATCAAGGATGGCATACATATGTATGCTCTAATCACTATCTGCATCTTCATTTAAAGGGATATAAAGCAGTCTATTTCATTGTTGTAATTACAAAAAACACTAAGCATTGGGTTATACTTAAAAAGGAATAATTTAAATATGTAAAAAATATATGTAGTAGGATTAGCCTTGAAAAGTCAGCAGGTGCTTTTTATGTTCCAAGAAGTAGAAATACCTCAACTTTAAGGGGACAATTTACCAATGTCTGGCGGACGTAAACATTGCACAAGCAGTTCTGGTGAACTGCTTGTGCAATGCCGCCCCCTGCAGGCAGGTGTCAATCAACCCAATCTTATAGGATCAGGCAGATTGATGTCTGCAGACTCAGAGGAAGCGGACCAGTTAAGGAGAAGCGGTCTTAAGACCGCTGCTTCATAAATGCTGTTTCCGGCTAGCCTGAAGGCTTGCACGGAAACAGGGGCATCAGGGGTCATTCGACCCTTGATCAATTGGCCCCTTAGAGCTAAACTATATGAAAAGGGGGCAACATAAAAAATAAATAATATTATTTCAACCTCTAGGTGGTTATTGTCCTTTTAACTCACCTGCTGCTTCTTTGAATAGGCAATAAGCTCAAGCACAGACTGTTCATTTTCCCAAGAGTCAGTTTCTGAGGTGTCATACGATATGGCGCTAGCAGGTTCAAAGCCCCAATGGCATTTCTTCTTTTTCTGTATTAAGTGTTTGAACATCTGCAAGAGACAGACAGGGAGGTGATCTACATAAAACTCTTCTCTGGACACAACAACGGTGAAAGAGAAGCCCAAGTATTTACTTAGCAAACACTCTCGGCTAGATTTAGAGTTTTGTCGGTAACGACCCGCCTATCTAACGCTGGCTTTTTTTCTCCCGCACTTTTAAATACCGCTGGTATTTAGAGTTCACAGAATGGCTGCGTTAGGCTCCAAAAAGGGAGCGTAGAGCATATTTACCACCACTGCAACTCTCAATACCAGCGTTGCTTACGGACGCTTACAGCTTCAAAAACGTGCTCGTGCACGATTCCCCATAGGAAACAATGGGGCAGTTTGGGCTGAAAAAAAACCTAACTCCTGCAAAAAAGCAGCGTTCAGCTCCTAATGCAGCTACATTGTTTCCTATGGGGAAACACTTCCTAAGTCTGCACCTAACACTCTAACATGTACCCCGAGTCTAAACACCCCTAACCTTACACTTATTAACCCCTAATCTGCCGCCCCCGCTATCGCTGACCCCTGCATATTATTATTAACCCCTAATCTGCCGCTCCATACACCGCCGCAACCTAAATTATACCTATGTACCCCTAATCTGCTGCCCCTAACACCGCTGACCCCTATATTATATTTATTAAACCCTAATCTGCTGCCCCCAACGTCGCCTCCACCTACCTACAATTATTAACCCCTAATCTACCGACCGGATCTCACTGCTATTATAATAAATGTATTAACCCCTAAAGCTAAGTCTAACCCTAACCCTAACACCCCCCTAACTTAAATATAATTTAAATCTTACGAAATAAATTAACTCTTATTAAATAACTTATTCCTATTTAAAGCTAAATACTTACCTGTAAAATAAACCCTAATATAGCTACAATATAAATTATAATTATATTGTAGCTATTTTAGGATTTATATTTATTTTACAGGCAACTTTGTAATTATATTAACCAGGTACAATAGCTATTAAATAGTTACCTATTTAAAATAATTACAAAATTACCTGTAAAATAAATCCTAACCTAAGTTACAATTAAACCTAACACTACACTATCAATAAATAAATTAAATAAAATACCTACAATTATCTACAATTAAACCTAACACTACACTATCAATAAATTAATTAAATACAATATCTACAAATAAACAATGAAATAAACTAACTAAAGTACAAAAAATAAAAAAGAACTAAGTTACAAAAAAATAAAAAAATATTTACAAACATTAGAAAAATATTACAACAATTTTAAACTAATTACATCTACTCTAAGCCCCCTAATAAAATAACAAAGCCCCCCAAAATAAAAAAAGATGGATCTTCCGCGTCGGCGGGATGAACATGGATCCAGAAGAAAGAAGATTGAAGATGCCGTTGATAGAAGACTTCAGTCGGATCATGGACCTCTTCAGCTCCCCGCTTGGGCTTGGATCAAGACATCGGAGGAGCTCTTCTGGATCGATCGGTGAACCTGGTATGGTGAAGATAAGGTAGGAAGATCTTCAGGGGCTTAGTGTTAGGTTTATTTAAGGGGGGTTTGGGTTAGATTAGGGGTATGTGGGTGGTGGGTTGTAATGTTGGGGGGGGTATTGTATGTGTTTTTTTACAGGCAAAAGAGCAGTTTTCTTTTGGGCATGCCCCGCAAAGGGCCCTTTTCAGGGCTGGTAAAGTAAAAGAGCTTTGAACTTTTTTAATTTAGAATAGGGTAGGGCATTTTTTTATTTTGGGGGGCTTTGTTATTTTATTAGGGGGCTTAGAGTAGGTGTAATTAGTTTAAAATTGTTGTAATATTTTTCTAATGTTTGTAAATATTTTTTTATTTTTTGTAACTTAGTTCTTTTTTATTTTTTGTACTTTAGTTAGTTTATTTCATTGTATTTATTTGTAGATATTGTATTTAATTAATTTATTGATAGTGTAGTGTAAGGTTTAATTGTAACTTAGGTTAGGATTTATTTTACAGGTAATTTTGTAATTATTTTAACTAGGTAACTATTAAATAGTTATTAACTATTTAATAGCTATTGTACCTGGTTAATATAATTACAAAGTTGCCTGTAAAATAAATATTAATCCTAAAATAGCTACAATATAATTATAATTTATATTGTAGCTATATTAGGGTTTATTTTACAGGTAAGTATTTAGCTTTAAATAGGAATAAGTTATTTAATAAGAGTTAATTTATTTAGTTAGATTTAAATTATATTTAATTTAGGGGGGTGTTAGGGTTAGACTTATCTTTAGGGGTTAATACATTTATTATAGTGGCGGTGAGATTCGGTCAGCAGATTAGGGGTTAATAATTGTAGGTAAGGTAGCGGCGACGTTGGGGGGGCAAATTAGGGGTTAATAAATATAATATAGGGTTCGGCGATGTTAGGGACAGCAGATTAGGGGTACATAGGTATAATGTAGTTTGCGGCGGTGTACGGAGCGGCAGATTAGGGGTTAATAATAATATGCAGGTGTCAGCGATAGCGGGGGCGGCAGATTAGGGGTTAATAAATATAATATAGGGGTCGGCGATGTTAGGGGCAGCAGATTAGGGGTACATAGGGATAACGTAGCTGGCGGCGGTGTACGGAGCGGCAGATTAGGTGTTAACATTTTTTAATAGAGTGGCGGCGATGTGGGGGGACCTCGGTTTAGGGGTACATAGGTAGTTTATGGGTGTAAGTATACTTTATAGCACAGTAGTTAAGAGCTTTATAATAAACCGGCATTTGCCCAGAAAGCTCTTAACTACTGACTTTTTTCTGCGGCTGGAGTTTTGTCGTTAGAATTCTAACGCTCACTTCAGCCACGACTCTAAATACCGGTGTTAAAAAGATCCCATTGAAAAGATAGGATACGCAAATGGCGTAGGGGGATCTGCGGTATGGAAAAGTCGCTGCTGGAAAGTGAGCGTTAGACCCTTTCCTGACTGACTCCAAATACCGGCGGTAGCCTAAAACCAGCGTTAGGACCCTCTAACGCTGGTTTTGACGGCTACCGCCCAACTCTAAATCTAGGCCTCTTTGTTTTCTCAGAGTCTATAGCTATACACTGTCTGAATAAAAACACTTATTTAGTTATTCTTAAAGGGGTAGGCTACTAGAAAATTGTTATTGTTTAAAAAATAGACAATCCCTTTATTACCCTTTTCCCCAGTATTGCATAAAAACACTGTTATATTAATATACTTTTTACATCAATGATTACTTGTTATCTAGATGTCACACACAAACTAGCACAGTCTTGCTGCAGTACACTGGAGTGAGCACAATGTTATCTCTTTCGCACACATGAATTAGCACTGGCTTGCTGTAGTGCACTGGAGTGAGCACAATGTTATCTAAAAGGCACACATAAATTAGCACGGCCTGATTGTAGTGAACAGGAGTGAGCAAAATGTTCTATATGGCACACATGAACTAGCATTGTCCAACTGTAGTGCAAGATTGTAAAATGGTAGCATAAAGTAATTAGATAAGGGGCAGCCTGCAGGGGCTTAGAAACAGGTATACTTAGAGATGATTAATATTAAGGATATTAATATAACAATCTTGGTTATGAAAAGCTGGGGAATGGACAGTAAAGGTTTTATCTATCTCTTTAAACAATTAACAATACAGTAGACTGTCCCTTTAATTCTTAGTTTTTTGTAAAATCCAATTCAGTTTTAAGTGAGAACAAAGCCACTAAATGACTAATCATTCAACCCCCATAATATGATGAAATATATGTAGTTAAAGTGAAGTTCAAGTCCGCTGCTCTCAATTACATAATTCTATTTATCATAATAAAAAACTATAATGTTCATTCATCAAAACTCTCTAAATAATCGCTAACGTTTCATTTTTTAATTTTAATTTACCCTCCGTATTCCCACAATTGTCCGCCCGACATTGTTTGCCTTTTGATTGACATTTTTTCAGAATTTGATTTCCAATCCCTTCACTTCCCCCGGGGCGTCCTGCCCCTTTTTCCCAGCGTCATAACACAGTTTCGCGCATGCGTATAACAGCGATTGTCTCGTTTGTCGTCATGCTCGTGCATGACTTGCGCTTGCGTGTTAGCTCTGGATCCGATACTCTGATCCTGTATGAACTGCGGAACGGAACAAAATTTTTTACGCATGCGCGAATGAAGACAGGATACGCATGCGCATATCGCATCCGTTCTTGTGCACGAGCATTGAAGTGACAACGTCAGCTTGTTCTTACGATCGCGACGTCAGTTGAGGGAAATAAGGAAGTAGACCGGGGGAGGGGTAAAGGTAAGAAAGAGTGATATAATATATATATAAATAACTACAAAATCATATCCATTTTCTGTAAAAAAAGTAAGCGACTATTATATTGGGAGGTTAATGTATACATGGGTGGTGCGCAGTTGTTTGAAATTGAACTTCACTTTAAATAATAATAATAACTTTGGAAAAAATAATTTTTACTTTTTTATGTAATTTAACTAGGCTCAAGAGAGGTTGGAGTAAAACCTGCAGACTTAAAGGGACAGTACACTATACAATTGTTTCTCCCTTAATGAGTTTCCAATCACTTTTTTTATCAGATGAAGAGTATAAAATGCATGAGATTTGTTTTTTAATGCTTATTTGTGTATATGAATTAGCTGATTTTGTGTTTTGAATCCACAACCTAATAAAATGGTTTGAGATTGTAGGTATAATCAGATCTCATTGCTTTATCACATTGTGTACATATACCTGCTTCTTTATCTTATATCTGTCCAATAAACCAATCACCAATACTTAGAGAGAACAATGGAGAATTAACATTTTATTACATTATATATTCTATAACCCACTGGGAGTGTAATTTCTTCTACTGACTGTGTTAACACAGCTTGAGCTCGAAGCCAAAAACTTTTAGGATCGATGGGGATACCACAGGCTAAATAAACTATTTCAAATGCCAATATGAGGGTAAAGGAAATACTTGTAAACAATTTAATTCACTCCAGCAGGTAAAGTGGATCATTGGGAACAAATTAAAGGGAAGAACATTTTTGAGTAAACTGTCCCTTTAAGTTGTCTAACTTTTTTCAACATGCAACACAGTGATTGCTTTATATCTGCAAGAGCACATGGATGTCTGTCCTCAGCAAAGGAGGTAAGGTAAAGAGAAGAGTATGTCACTGGAATGTAATGCAAATTATTTGCTGGAATTCTTCAATGATTCCTTGCCTCTAATGTGTTCCGCTATCCTCAGAATTTGGGACCCCGTGCATTGCTAGTATCAGCTCTGGATTAGCTATGGGCAAGCCTGCAGGTGTTCTATCAGATTAGCAAACATATCAGAACAGCAAACGGAAGTGACGTTCCGTCAGTTGTCTGGCTGCAAATACTAACCGCGCATGCACTCCTCTGCGACATCACATTCCAATCCCAGCACATCACAAATTACTATCTGCCCATCAGATTCTTGGACACTTTTAAAGCACATGCACGCACAGAGGTGTAGTTGTATATTTATTTATTTATAAAATATTTTACCAGGAAGGATACATTGAGATTGCTCTCGTTTTCAAGTATGTCCTGGGTCCACAAAACATTGCATTGATACAATAGGGTACAATAAAATACAAAAACAATAATATTACACAATATATGCAAAAAGATTTAACATAGAACAGGTAGGAAATATTTAATCAACCATGATAGGAGCATTTTGTTTTGAGATATGTATAGAGGGATCTCTTAAAGGATATTAGGCTTGGGGAAGTTTTTAAAGTGTGAGGGAGAAGTAAATTCGCTAAAAGAGAAGGTATAAGGTGCGCAAATCTGTCCCCTGCACAGACACTAATCTGTTCCCATAAACCAGATATGTTAGACAATATTAAAATATAAGAAAAAGTGTGTGTAAGTAAAACTTGTATGTGAAAGACAGAATATATGCTGAAATTGTGCTGCTGTTGAGAGATTCTAGAGTTTTCGTCTAAGCCGGATCTACTTCCGAGAGGATCAGTGACACCGCCGACTGTTAGGAGCCGCTCCAGACACCTGTGCCTGAACCCTACGGACAATTCTTACCACAAAGTGAGACAGGTAGGCACTGTAGAGGTGTTGTGGCCCTACAGTTAGGTTATACATTGTCACCCGTCCTATGATTAAGACTTATATCCTGGATAACACACTAATAATATATTAGTATCGAACCAACCACCTTTAAACGAATTTGTCCGTTGATTGGTTAACCTCCACTATACAAACGGAACTTTCTTGGAACTTTTTTGAAGGTTACTATTTACAAAGGAAAGAACATTTAGGTGGATACAAGTTTTCTTATTTAAGAATTCAGTTGTTAAAGGACTCACTATACATTTTAGTTCTAAGCAGAACAAATCCCTTACCATACTTTTTGTTGCACAAAGTGTAATTCGCTACCGCATCCTCATTTCAAAGTGGGGCTTTTAGATTTATATCCTGTATTTAATTAGTTTGTTTGCATGCATATATGTATATGACCGGTCATACATTTTTAGCCTTATTTTAGTTTATACTTAATTTTTGTCATTTTTTGCACATTCATGTATTTTTTAAGAATAATAATATAAAGTATTTTATTCTTGTATAAATTGGGATATGTGTTTATTTTATTAGATATATTGTTCAAAGGAGGATATAATCCTAGGATTTTTAGCATATTTACTCTCACTACCATAGTTGTTTTATAAATCACCTTTGGAGATTATCCCTGTAGCTGTTAGCGCACACACACACACTTTTTCTTATATTTTAATAAAGTGTGCGGGAGGTCACTCCATAATTGTGGAGCTCTGTAGGAAAAGGAGGATCGAGCTGCTTTCTTTTTGTATTGAGGCAAGCTAAATAATGTGCTGGTACTGGATCGGAGGTTATAGGAGGTGGGAATAACCGTTGAGAGCATACTGCTCAGGTAGGGGGGGAGCTTCCCAGAAAGGCTCTTCAACACAAGGCAGGAGAGATGGAGGGTGCGTCTGGATTCCAGCGACAGCCAGTTTAGTTCTTTTAGCATGTCACAATGGTGGGTCCTGTAGTTACATTGTAGCACAAACGGCAGAACAAGTTATACAGTGTATTAAGTTTATTTAGGTGAGTTTGCGGTGCAGGTGCATATACTGTGTCCCCATAATCCATGATAGGCATCAGCATTTGCTGTACAATCTTTTCCTTTACGTGATGGGTAATGTAGTTTAATTTAAAAGACTATGGTACCTTTATTTATATCGCTGTAATATACAGTTATAACAAGTCACATTAAAATTATTTTTGATAAATTAATAAACTGATCCTTAAAGAATTAGTTGCTGATGTATATTACAGCAATATAAATAAAAGTAATGTCATTTAATTTCAAAGAACTACACTACCTTTATTTATATATCGCTGTAATATACAGTTATCAGTATCTAATTCTTTAAGGTTCAGTTAATTAACTGTGTGCGCATGCACTTTAATACTGTCCAAGATGTAATTTGTGATGTGCTGGGATTGCAATGCGATGGTGCGGAGGAGCGAATGCGCAGTCAGTATTTGCGGTCAGACAGCTGACGGAACGTCACTTCCATTTGCTGATCTGATATGTTTGCTAATATGATAGACCCCAGGCACCCTGGGGATGTTTTGTGTGTAAAGCACAGGAGAGGACTTCCTAAATCAGTGATAATTCAGAAGGTCAGCAAGAGAGTTTAGATATGGAAGGTGTAATAAGTTACATTAAAAGCATTATCAGGATGCCCTTATTGTGTATGGAGTCAAATGATAATTTAAGATGTTGCAGAGCTTTAGTTGCATTTAGAATGTATGTATATAAATGTATATATATATATATATATATATATATATATATATATATATATATATATATATAAATGTATGTATATAATTGTATGTATATAAATGTATGTACAGTATATAATTGTATGTATATACATGTATGTATATAATTGTATGTATATAATTGTATGTATATAAATGTATGTATATAAATGTATGTATATAAAGGTATGTATATAATTGTTTGTATATAATTGTATGTATATAAATATATGTATATAAATGTATGTATATGAATGTATGTATATAATTGTATGTATATAAATGTATGTATATAAATGTATGTATATAATTGTATGTATATAAATGTATGTATATAAATGTATATATATAAATGTATGTATATAAATGTATGTATATAATTGTATGTATATAAATATATGTATATAAATGTATATATATAAATGTATGTATATAAAAGGTATGTATATAATTGTATGTATATACATGTATGTATATAAATGTATGTATATAATTGTATGTATATGAATGTATGTATATAATTGTATGTATATAATTGTATGTATATAAATGTATGTATATACATTTATGTATATAAAGGTATGTATATAATTGTATGTATATAAATGTATGTATATAAATGTATGTAAATAAATGTATGTATATGAATGTATGTATATAATTGTATGTATATAAATGTATATATATATAAATGTATGTATATAAATGTATATATATATATATAATTGTATGTATATAAATGTATGTATATAAATGTATATATATAAATGTATGTATATAAATGTATACATATAAATGTATATATATATAAATGTATATATATAAATGTATGTATATAAATGTATGTATATAATTGTATTTATATAAATATATGTATATTATTATATGTTTATAATTGTATGCATATATATGTATGTATATAAATGTATGTATATAATTGTATGTATATATATATATATATGTATATAAATGTATGTATATAATTGTATGTATATAAATGTATATATATAAATGTATGTATATAAATGTATGTATATAATTGTATGTATATAAATGTATGTATAGAAATGTATGTATATAATTGAGTGTATATAAATGTATGTATATAAATGTATGTATAAATTGTATGTATATAAATGTATGTATATACATGTATGTATATAAATGTATGTATATAATTGTATGTATATATATGTATGTATATAAATATATGTATATAAATGTATCTATATAAATGTATGTATAGAAATGTATGGATATAATTGTAGGTATATAAATGTATGTATATAAATGTAAGTATATTATTGTATGTTTATAATTGTATGTATATAAATGTATGTATATTAATGTATATATATATAAATGTTTGTATATAAATGTATGTATATAATTGTATGTATATAAATGTATGTATATAAATGTATGTATATAATTGTGTGTATATAAATGTATGTATAGAAATGTATGTATAGAAATGTATGTATATATAATTGTATGTATATAATTGTATGTATATAATGTATGTATATAATTGTATGTATATCAATGTACAGTATGTATATAATTGTATGTATATAAATGTATATATATAAATGTATGTATAGAAATGTATGTATATAATTGTATGTATATAAATGTATGTATATAATTGTATGTATATAAATGTATGTATATAATTGTATGTATATAATTGTATGTATATAAACGTATGTATATAAATATATATATATAAGTGTAGGTATATAAATGTATGTATATAATTGTATGTATATAAATGTATGTATATAATTTTATGTATATAAATGTATGTATATAAAGGTATGTATATAATTGTATGTATATAAATGTATGTATATAAATTTATATATATAAATGTATGTATATAAATGTATGTATATAAATTTATATATATAAATGTATGTATATAAATGTAGGTATATAAATGTATGTATATAATTGTATGTATATAAATGTATGTATATAAATGTATGTATATAATTGTATGTATATAAATGTATGTATATAATTGTATGTATATAAATGTATGTATATAAATGTATATATATATATATATAAATGTATGTATATAAATGTATGTATATAATTTTATGTATATAAATGTATGTATATAAAGGTATGTATATAATTGTATGTATATAAATGTTTATGGATGAGTGAATGTTTTGCAACATTTAAAAAATCAAATTAATTTTAACACATTTGTTCGTTCGTTTTGAATGTTGAATGTGTGTACAACATTCTAACATTTGTTTAATGTGAAATAATTCTTTCTTTAAATGTAATATTCAATTCAAGTGTTTCTAATAATTTCATTTGAATTATGCAATATTCAAATTGATATGTTTGTAATACTTTTTCTATTGCTCTCTTTAAATGTAATAGAGTTATGCAATATTCAAAATAGAAATATTTGAATCAATATATTTGTATTTATTGTGTATCATTTTACTAAATTTCCTACCACATGAACTAAATAACTTATTAGTAGTATTTGTTGAATCGAATGTTACATTTGAAATTTCAATGTGGATGTTTGATCTAATTATGAACATTTGAAAAAAGAAAGAAACATTTAAAAACTAGAAATAACATTTGATTACTGAATTTTAATGGATTTTTATTCTTATTAACATTCGATTGTCTGGACCAATGTTCACAGGACTATTGGTTCTACCAGATGAATTTCACTTTCAGCACATTTGCCCATCCCTATTCATGTTGCATCTCATCGTTATTTTGGTGACATGTTAATTCCTTTAAAATATGATTTTATTTATGTGTGCATTGAGCTACTACACAATGGTATAGTCTATCTGTTATCCTCTAGTAAATTACTGGTGCTCTCAGGCTCTTACCATAACATTTCCCTCAGTAGCAGCCAGTTTTAGTGGAGTAAGACCCTGTTCATTTGGAATCTCTTTCAGTTGCCCCTCATTATCCAAGGTCAGCAGGAACTCATACATATGGCAAGATAGGCTTTTATTGGGTTGAAGAACAAGTATGTGCAGTACTGTGTTGCCTGTGAAGACCATACGAGGCATCAGATAAAGCAGAAAAGTAATATATTATAGTAATATTTATTTTTAGTATGTAAACTAACGCCAAATCCTTACTGTATTATTCTCATCAAATTTGACTGCTTCTAGATATTTAGCCTCAGTTCTGTCTTATAGATAACTAATTATTCATCTAAATTTATATGTGCTACTAGAAAACGAAATATTTTGGACTTACATATCAGTTACTTTCTTTTGTTTTATGTCCAGGGCCTTATACCTCATTAGGATATAGAGGGAAATGCTAAAGGGGTTTTAAAGGGCAACTTCCTGGTTGGCCAAATGATAAAACATTACAATACACTGGTAATTGTCTTACTGGGGAATATATAGATCATCCTTAAAGGAACATTATAATACAAATTTAATTGGGATACTTATCTTAGAAAACTTTGCAATGTGGGAAAATCAGCAGCTTCAACTTAAACATTTGCTTGAAACTCAGAAGTTTGCAATGTGGTAAGATTGTCACCTCATGTAAGATTTTGTGCAAATCTTGGTGCTTTAAGGTTCTACACATCTTTTTTATTTAAAACAAGAAGCTTATTGCTACATGGCTAGACACATTATTTTGGGACAAGAGAGCTAGAGATTTTTTATTTTTTTTTCAATGATTCTTTAGCAAATATGTGAATTTGGCTATAGTGAGTCGACCACTCTGCTAGTGGTAATATCAACAGGCATAAGTGCTTTGAAATGAAATATCAAGTATAATGATTGAGGTATCTGTAGTTTTTTTTTTTTTAGCAAGATTGTGAGAGATAAGCAGGCAATCAGCAATAACTTTTTAAGCCATAATAATGAAAATAAGTAAATTCATATTGCAGTGAAAGTCCTTGTGCTATCAGCACAAACAGGAATTAAGTAAGAATCTAGAAAACTGACTGAGAAATGAATATATAGAGAACCTGAGAAGGTGCATTTAAGGTCTGCATCTCATATGGATGTTATTCTGAAATACAGCAGAGTCTAAAGCAATAAATAAATAATAAAATAAATAAAATTTAAAATGGACATGAGCCCAAGCCAGTATAGATGGGCCTAGAGCACAGACCAACAAGTACAATGGCTGACGGACTTGTTAGCAGACAAAAGTCAAACTGGGAGCAGAGGCTAGAAGATACGGTGGCTGGTAATGACCAACAGAGTACAAGTAACATGTACTGGCCTGCAGGATACTTATGGTAGCAATTAGCCAACTACACATGACAAAGGGCAATAGGCATCAGGAGTACAAAAGGAATAATTAACAGTAGGATCAATAACATATTATGATGAGCAGGTACTGATGAAGGTATAGACCAGAAGGTATTTACTTGAAGCTGTAATCTGGTAGGTATTGGTCTGCAGAATGAGTACTGGCCTGTTCTATACAGTAGCACATAATGACCAGCAAGACACAAATGAGGAAAAGACCAGAAGTGGAGCTTAACAAACAGACAGGCATAAGAGCGAACAAGTATCTAACAGACACCTTTGTTGTTCTTATGTAGCACCCTTTAAAAAGAGCATAAACTTGATTAAAAGATCAGTGTCCTAGACATGTCAGAAGATGTAGGTAAGCATGGCATTTCTTGGGAAGAAGGTCTAATTAAAATTCTCCAAAGGACACCAACAGCTTAAATCTGTCCTTGGTTGTTTGGGTTAAATTTCAATATAATTGTATTATTTTCTCTCATAATGTTGCTGCTATGTACTAATGTTACAATAGTTTACAGAAATATAAATAAAAATGTTTCAGGCATGAGTGACGTTGGGTGTCACTGATCTCACCCCAACTGTCCTGTGCCCTCAGGTCTGCCCCATGCTCAATAAGTAACTTGGTGATGTCAGTGTTTCCTACACAGGCTGCAAAGCTCAGAATAAGTTCACCTGAGAGAAAAGAAAAAATACATAAAAACTGAATTCTACAAATCCCAGTAACAATCCAAAATACAAATGTTCTATAGCAGTTTGCCTTTGTTTAATCTCACTTTTCCTATTCTGCACTACATATTTATTACAAATACAAATGTTCTATAGCAGTTTGCCTTTGTTTAATCTCACTTTTCCTATTCTGCAATACATCTTTATTACAAATACAAATGTTCTATAGCAGTTTGCCTTTGTTTAATCTCACTTTTCCTATTCTGCAATACATCTTTATTACAAATACAAATGTTCTATAGCAGTTTGCCTTTGTTTAATCTCACTTTTCCTATTCTGCAATACATCTTTATTACAAATACAAATGTTCTATAGCAGCTTCCCTTTGTTTAATCTCACTTTTCCTATTCTGCAATACATCTTTATTACAAATACAAATGTTCTATAGCAGTTTGCCTTTGTTTAATCTCACTTTTCATATTCTGCAATACATCTTTATTACAAATACAAATGTTCTATAGCAGTTTGCCTTTGTTTAATCTCACGTTTCCTATTCTGCAATACATCTTTATTACAAATACAAATGTTCTATAGCAGTTTGCCTTTGTTTAATCTCACTTTCCTATTCTGCAATACATCTTTATTACAAATACAAATGTTCTATAGCAGTTTGCCTTTGTTTAATCTCACTTTTCCTATTCTGCAATACATATTTATTACAAATACAAATGTTCTATAGCAGTTTGCCTTTGTTTAATCTCACTTTTCCTATTCTGCAATACATATTTATTACAAATACAAATGTTCTATAGCAGCTTCCCTTTGTTTAATCTCACTTTTCCTATTCTGCAATACATATTTATTACAAATACAAATGTTCTATAGCAGCTTCCCTTTGTTTAATCTCACTTTTCCTATTCTGCAATACATATTTATTACAAATACAAATGTTCTATAGCAGTTTGCCTTTGTTTAATCTCACTTTTCCTATTCTGCAATACATATTTATTACAAATACAAATGTTCTATAGCAGTTTGCCTTTGTTTAATCTCACATTTCCTATTCTGCAATACATATTTATTACAAATACAAATGTTCTATAGCAGCTTCCCTTTGTTTAATCTCACTTTTCCTATTCTGCAATACATCTTTATTACAAATACAAATGTTCTATAGCAGTTTGCCTTTGTTTAATCTCACCTTTCCTATTCTGCAATACATATTTATTACAAATACAAATGTTCTATAGCAGTTTGCCTTTGTTTAATCTCACCTTTCCTATTCTGCAATACATATTTATTACAAATACAAATGTTCTATAGCAGTTTGCCTTTGTTTAATCTCACCTTTCCTATTCTGCAATACATATTTATTACAAATACAAATGTTCTATAGCAGTTTGCCTTTGTTTAATCTCACATTTCCTATTCTGCAATACATATTTATTACAAATACAAATGTTCTATAGCAGTTTGCCTTTGTTTAATCTCACTTTTCCTATTCTGCAATACATATTTATTACAAATACAAATGTTCTATAGCAGTTTGCCTTTGTTTAATCTCACTTTTCCTATTCTGCAATACATATTTATTACAAATACAAATGTTCTATAGCAGTTTGCCTTTGTTTAATCTCACTTTTCCTATTCTGCAATACATATTTATTACAAATACAAATGTTCTATAGCAGTTTGCCTTTGTCTAATCTCACTTTTAATATTCTGCAATACATATTTATTACAAATACAAATGTTCTATAGCAGTTTGCCTTTGTTTAATCTCACTTTTCCTATTCTGTAATACATCTTTATTACAAATACAAATGTTCTATAGCAGCTTGCCTTTGTTTAATCACACTTCTCCTATTCTGAAATACATCTTTATTACAAATACAAATCCCCAAATACAGAATTTCAAAATCAAGTTTTATTCTGAAATCCAGACTTTTTCATTGATATTTTTATTTTAACTAAAATTACCACTTTTCCCTTCCAGTAAATTATAATAATTGCTTCCTGTTTCTTTCGTTTGGTCTTTGTGTTCTAAAATTCCAATCCTTCTCTATTTATTTAAAGTGATGATAAAGCCTAGTATTTTTGAAATGCTAGGATTTACCGGTGATATAAATAAAGGGAACTTTCAGTTATGAAGTATAAAAAACTTTATGCTAAAAATACCCTTACTTGATAGCGAGTTTATGCTGAGCTGAGCGCCTCCGGCCGTCCATGGCAACACTCTGTTTTTTTCAGCGAGGTGACGTTTCCACCTTTTAGCCAATAGCCATTTTAGCTGATTGCCATTATGCCGTATAGCTAGCACGCTATTGGTTTAGAGGTGGACATATAACCTCATTGGCATAACATGAGCTTTGCCATTTGCGGCTGGAGGCGCTCAGCTCAAAAACAATATTACCATCACTTTAAACTTTCTGATTACAGAACTGTGCTATCTTCCGGAGGCTACTATGTATGTAAAGGTTCTAAAACATATATAAAACAACCTTTGGTTGCATGAGATGTAAATAATTGTCTAATGAAAATATATTGTTGTTTTCAATTAATTCCATAACCCTCTCCAGGCTGTCCCATTTTACAGTATACAAATATTCTGAATTCCAAACGATTCCAAAATCAAAACCTTTTCCAGTCCTAAGCTGTTTGGATAAAGGGTTTTGTACCTATATTTAAAGGGACACTATACACCAATTTTCATATAACTGCATGTAATAGACACTTCTATAAAGACTAATATGCACAGATACTGATCTAAAAATCCAGTATAAAACCGTTTAAAAAACTTACTTAGAAGCAGGGGCAAGCTGGAGTAGGTATACATCAGTATACTTCTAAAACTTTGGGGATTGGTTAGACGTCGGAAAATCAGCGCAAAAACAACAACAACCCTGTATAGGCTGTATAAATAGATCATCTACCAAACATTTATTGAAAGAAAAATCTAGTGTATAATGTCCCTTTAATTTGCATTCATATTATGGCTGAGTCAATTTGAGAAGTCCAATGCTGATATTTACATAAACAATGAAATAGGTTCCTCTTTGTGTACTCACCAAAATAAAAAATATTTTTGGGACTTAGTGCAAAAAAGGTCCCTGTAGCACGAGGTGAAGAAACATCAGCTCCTTTCTGTATTAGCAATCGCACAAGATTTATGTTCTGATTGACAACTGCAATGTGCAGAGCAGTCTGACCTGTTTGGGGAAGGGAACATAAATAGACAAAGACCATAATATACTGAAAAGACTGAGGAGAATAAAATAAATGTGAAATTGAGAAGCAATAAAAAGTGGTACATTTAATAAATCCCCACACAGAGCTAGAGAGTTATTATTATTATCATTTATTTGTATAGCGCAGCCCAAATACCGTAGCGCTGGGTACAGTGATAGGGGTATACAATGACAAGGATTTGTGATAAAATACAAAACATAGCAAAACTAAACAAATCTAGTACAGGAGAAAGAGGGCTCTGGAGAGCTCACAGTCTATAGGTTTATGGTGCAGAGACATAAGGTTGGGGTAGCTTGTTACATTGGTTGTAGTTGCAGCAGTGAGTCAGGCAGTTCATATATTAGTTTGGTTCAGATGAGGTATGGAGGAGAGGTGGTAAGCCTCTCTGAATAGGTGAGTTTTCAAGGGGCGTCTAAAGCTATACAAGGTTGGAGACAGTCTTATGGAGTGGGGTAGAGAGTTCCAGAGGACAGGAGAAGCACGTGAGCAGTCTTGGAGGCGGGAGTGGGACGTAGAGATAACAGGAGTGTAGAGACATAGGTCAGAGGTTGATCGAAGAGGACGGGATGGGGAATATTTCACAATGAGAGAGGAAATATAGTTGGGAGTTATACTGTTGAGTGATTTGTAAGTTAGGGTTAATACTTTAAATTGTATTCTGGAGTGTATGGGGAGCCAGTGTAGAGACTGGCAGAGCGGAGCAGATGATGTAGATCGGCCACTTAGGTGGAAGAGTCTAGCAGAAGCATTCATAACAGATTGGAGGGAGGAGAGGCAGTGTTTTGGAAGGCCATTTAGGAGTAAATTTCAATAATCAATGCGTGACAAAATGAGGGAATGAATAAGTATTTTTGTCGTTTTTTGAGTAAGAAAGGGACGAATTCCAGAAATGTTGTGTAGGTGTGAACGGCAGGTATTGGTAAGCTCTTGTATATGTGGGTTCAATCTGAGTTCTGAGTCTAGTGTGACCCCAAGACAGCGGACCTAGGGTGAGGTGTTGAGAATAGAGTCTCCAACCGTCAGAGAAATGTCAGGTGTTGGATGTCTCGAAGAGGGGGGGGGTGGGATAAGAAGCAGCTCAGTTTTGGACAGATTGAGTTGGAGGTAGTGTGAAGACATCCAAAAGGAAATTGCAGAGAGGCAGTCAGAAATCTGGTTGAGTAAAGAGGGAGAGATATCAGGAGAGGAAAGAAAGATTTGGGTATCATCAGCATATAAGTGGTACTGGAAACCAAAGGAGGCTATACGTTTTCCAAGGCAAGAAGTATAGAAAGAGAAAAGCAAGGGGCTCAAGACAGAGCCTTGTGGCACTCCAACTGAGAGAGGCATAGGATCACAAGATATGTTGTTAAAGGAAACTGTAAACAAGTGGTTTGAGAGATATGAGGCGAACCAGGAGAGGCCTGTGTCTCGGATGCCAAATGAATGTAGTATTTTTAGGAGGAGAGGATGGTCAACTGTGTCAAAAGCTGCGGACAGGTCAAGAAGAATTAGTAAGGAGTAATGGCCTTTTGCTTTAGCTAATAACAGGTCATTTGTTACTTTAGGAAGAGCGGTTTATGTTGAATGTTTAGAGTGGAACCCAGACTGTAATGTATAAGTAAGGAGTTAGTTGTCAGAAATTGAGTTAGCCGACTATAGACCAGTCATTCCAATAATTTTGAAGCAAAGGGAAGTAAGGAGACCGGTCGATAGTTAGAAGGCGTGTAGGGGTCAATCGAGGGCTTTTCTAATCGTGTCAATTTTATTTTTGAAGAGATCAGCAATAATTTGAGCAGTGAGGTCGATAGTGGGCGGGGGTGCAGGCAGACGTAGAAGGAAGTTAAAGGTTGAGAACAGCATTCTGGGGTTGGATTTGTGAGATGACACGAGGGAGGTGAAAAAGACTTGTTTTGCCAGGCTGAGCGCAGAGTTGTAGGACTTAAGGGTGAATTTATAATGCTGGAAATCAGCACAGGTGCGTGATTTCCTCCACTTCCGTTCAGCAGCCATGAGCATCGCTGTAGATATCTGGTCTGTTTGGTGTGCCACGTTTGCCGTTGAGTAATTGATATACGTCGAAGAGTGGAGGGTGCAGTTTTGTCAAGTGTTGATTTTATCCCGTAGAGTCACAAGGTTTGGACAAGAGAGGGATGAAATGTCAGAGAGCAGAGGACTCAGTTGAGTGGAAAAGTCTGTGAGATCCAAGTCATTTAAATTCCTGTAAAGGAATTCATTTTTTGGGGGGCTTTCAAAGATGTAGAAGGTACAGTAAGAGAGAAAGTTAGTAGATGGTGGTCAGAGAGAAGAAAGGGGAAGTTAAGGGAGTTGCAAACAGCACAGAGATAAGTGAAGATCAGGTCTATGGAGTTGCCTTCACAGTGGGTTGGAGATGTTGTCCACTGTGACAGGCCTAAAGAGGTGGTAAGGGATAGAAGTTTAGAGGCAGCAGGCATGTTAGGATTATTAACGGGTATGTTGAAGTCCCCTAAGATGGAGTTACACTCCAGCCACAATTAGATGCTTAGCTTAGGACCCTGTACTACATATATAACCTGCATACTTAAAGGGATGTCATTCTTAACTATTTAGGCCTAGATTACAATTGAAGCGCTAATTTAATGTGCACCTGTAAAGGGGAAAATGTTAAATAATCAGCCATTACAAGTTGCTGCTTAATGTTCCCGCAAGCTTGTGGTAGCACTTTGCACTAAATGCAGTTAACCAGATGTCAGACTTCTGGTTAATTAAAAAATTGTCCCCCCCCCAATAGCCCTCAAAATTAAGTGTACAGTTTCTTTATTAAAAAAAAAAATTGAGCGTCTTTTAACCCTTTAAGGACCGGGCATTTCAGACAAAAACTTCCCTAAAAGACCAGAGCATTCTTAGCATTTTTGCCATCACTACATTTAAACAAATAGATCCTTTTTTATATTTACTTATCAAAACGATATATCTTTTTTTAGTAGACAACCCAAAGTATTGATCTAGACCCATTTTGGTATATTTCACACCACCATTTCACCTCAAAATGCGCCAAATGTCTCACTCAAATTATTCACAGCTCGTGCAATTATGGCACAAATAGTTGTAAATGCTTCTCTGGGATCCCCTTTGTTCAGAAATAGCAGACATATATGCTTTGGCATTGCTTTTTGGTAATTAGAAGGCCGCTAAATGCCGCTGCACACTTAGGGTTGCAACCTTTGCCCAGAAAATTCCTGGACACTTTTTAAATGGGAGTGGAGAGGGTGTGTCTCAGGGCGTGACTTTGGGTGTGGCTTCTCGCGGCCTCAATTCATTATGAAATAAATTTATATATATATATATATATGTTTATTATGATATTATATATATATATATATATATATAAAACATAGAATTCTAAGCCAAATAATTTACACATAATTAAGCCCCCCAAAAAATGACCATACAAATTACCATGAAAAAGCAGCAGACACAGCCAAGTATTACTCACATATAGGGAGATAGGGAGACCTTTTTTTTCGGAGAGTGCAGAGAAAACACAGCTAGCTAGATGCATCTTCACAAATGACCCTTTATTAAATGTAATCTGCTAGATTACGAGTCTTGCGTTAGCCTTAAAAAGCAGCGTTGAGAGGTCCCAACGTTGCTTTTTAACGCCTGCTGGTATTACGAGCCTTGCAGGTACAGGTGTACCGCTCACTTTTTCGGCCAGACTCGAAAATACCGCAAAACCACTTACGTCAATTGCGTATCCTATTTTTTCAATGGGACTTGCATAGCGCCGGTATTACGAGTCTTTCAAAAAGTGAGCGGTACACACTCTCCTGTCAAGCCTGGTAGCGCTTTTTAAAGTCAGTAGTTAAGAGTTTTATGGTCTAACACCGTAGTATAAAACTCTTAACTAAAGTGCTAAAAAGTACACTAACACCCATAAACTACCTATTAATCCCTAAACCGAGGCCCCCCCACATTGCAAACACTATAATATATATTTTAACCCCCTAATCTGCCGAACTGGACATCGCCGCCAATATAACAAATATATTAACCCCTAAACTGCCGCATTCCCCCCTCGCAAACATTAGTTACATTTTATTAACCCCTAATCTGCCATCCCTAATATCGACGACACCTACCTACATTTATTAACCCCTAATCTGCCGCCTCCAATGTCGCCGCCACTATAATAAAGTTATTAACCCCTAAACCTAAGTCTAACCCTAATAGACTTAATATAATTTAGGTGTCGACGGTGTCAGGGGCAGCAGATTAGGGGTTAATAAGTGTTAGATTAGGGGTGTTTAGACTCGGGGTTCATGTTAGGGTGTTAGGTGTAGACATAAAATGTATTTCCCCATAGGAATCAATGGGGCTGCGTTAGGAGCTGAACGCTGCTTTTTTGCATGTGTTTTTTTTCACCGGCTCTCCCACATTGATTCCTATGGGGAAATCGTGCACGAGCACGTTTAACCAGCTCAACGCTACCGTAAGTACCGTGAGATGTGGAGCTAAATTTTGCTCTCCGCTCACTTTTCTGCGGCTAACGCAGGGTTTGTAAAAACCTGTAATACCAGCGTTGTCTGTAGTTGAGCGGTGAGCATAAACTGCTTGTTAGCACCGCACTCCTGTTACCGCAAAACTCATAATCTAGGCGACAGTTTGCAGCTACTTGTATGTGAGTGACAGGTTGTATTTATAGTGTGTAGATGTGTCTAGTATAATTGATAATTGAAAGACAAATGCCAGATTACAAGTGCTGCTAATGATAGCTCAGAAGTGATAAGCAATATCACTGGACTGAGCAACCATAAACCCATGGCTTTGATATTACAAGACAGGTGACTTCACTTAAGCGCAACCTATACTTTCAATGGATATCGCAACTATGCTAATTTGCACTGACATTACAGGTTAAAAGTAAAAATTTGATTTTTATAAACGATTATATGCGGAAGGTGACTTTAATCAAGACAATGAAATAAATTTCTGGTCCACGATTTCGGTAACCAAAATCCAAGTAGAAGATTTGGAAATGTTGAATGCTCCCATTTCAGCCGAGGAAATCGGTAGTGCGATCTCACGGGCTAAAATGAATAAGGCAGCGGGTCCGGACGGACTTCCCATAGAATTTTATAAAAGTTTATCGGATCTGTTTATCCCTATATTAGAAAAGCTTTATAATAGCTATTTTATATCAGGGAACTTACCTTCTACTGTATTTTCGGCTGCCAATATCTCCTTGATTCTAAAAAAAGGCAAAAACCCAGAGGATCCGGCCTCATATAGGCCTATCTCAGTTCTCAACGCTGATTACAAAATTCTTGCATCCATTTTATCTCATAGGTTGGTTTTAGGCATGGAGAAACTAATACATATGGACCAGGTGGGCTTTATGCCATCCCGATGTTCTTCGAAGCATATAAGGAAACTAACAACTTTAGTCGACTTTATATGGAACTCAGAACAGTGTAGGGATAGGATGGATTTAAAGAACATAGCGGTTCTCACCTTAGATGCAGTCAAGGCCTTCGACTGCATTTCGTGGAAACATATGTTCTCATCTCTCCATGAATTCGGCTTTTCCGGTAATTTTCTCAATTTTGTCCAGATGATATATTTAAAGCCGATCTCATATGTATTAGTCAATGGTATGTCCTCTCCCGAGATTGTCTTGCAAAGAGGAACAAGACAGGGTTGTCCGCTTTCGCCCCTGCTGTTTAATATTGTTCTGGAACCCCTGGCTATTAAACTTCGTGAAGTTCTCCCCGGGATTCCTTTAGGAGGCCAGAAGTTGAAAATACTTCTTTATGCGGATGATATCTTACTCTTTCTGTATAAGCCGAAGGATTCTATTCCTAAGGTGATCAATGTAATAGATCAATTTAGTACATTTGCAGGATACAAGATCAATATGGAGAAGAGTGAACTGATGTGGCTGGGGGTACAGTGTATTAAACAACCTGATACGATCTTTCATAAGGTAGATGCTATTCGCCATCTTGGTTTAGAGATAAATAGGAACCTGAAACTGTGGTATCAGGCCAACTTTAGCTGGCTTTTCCAGAAAATCCAAGAAGATCTTAAGAATTGGGCAGCATTTCCTCTATCTTTGACAGCTTCAGTTACATTGATCAAAACAATAATCTTCCCAAAAATTCTCTACTATCTGCAAAATTTACCACTTTTGATCCTAAATAAGGATTTGAAGAAATTGGCATCCGGATTCTCAAAATTTTTGTGGAAATCTAAAAAGCCTTGTCTTTCTCTTAACAGGCTTGCACAAAAATACACGAGTGCAGGATTGGCGCTCCCCAATATCAGACTATATAATTATGCTACGTTGGGAAAGATTGCCTTCGATTTGATCTCCAGGGCTGAGCTGGTTACTACCAATGATATTGAATCTTTTTTTGTTGCACCCTGGTCTCTGAAAGCCCTCATTCACTGTGCTCTGCAGACTCTCCCGTTGGAGGTTTCTTCCTTGATCTCCTTCAGGAAAGTAATTACAGCTTGGTTTAAGCTATGTAAATTGCTCAGAATTGACTCATCCCTCTCAAAATTTCTACCTATTAGGGGGAATCCTCAGTTCCCGCACGGCGTGGACCAGAAATGTTTCCTCGAGTGGCAGGTGAAAGGGTTAGAATATGTATATCAATTAGTTGATGTCGATTCACAGATGCTTCCTTGGGAAACAATTAGGCAACAGTTCTCTCTCTCTAGGCAGCATCGGTTTCCGTACTTCCAGGTTCGACATTTTGTTAATGCTCAGAGATGGCAGGCAGGCCGAAGAAGTGAGTGGTCTGAGATCATGACTTGTATCAGAAAATTCATCCTTGGGGATGCATCAATCTCGCTTATCTATGACATCATGCTGACCAAGCAAGGGATGCTGGAGGAAGATAAATTGATCAATTCTTGGCTCCCACATATCAACCCTATAGATTTCGAGAAGTTAAGTAATAGTCTTGTAAGAGTGGCGAAACTCCCATTGCCTACTAGTTGGAAAGAATCCCATTTAAAATTACTAAATAATGCTTATTTCTCTCCGGCCTCTATGGCCAAATATTTCCCTAATAAAAATTTCCAATGTGAACACTGCGCATACATCCGGGCGGATCTGTACCACATGTTATGGACTTGTCCCAAGATATCTCAACTATGGTTGAAGATTCAGTTCTGGTATAATAGGGTCTTTTCAGGTGCTATTATCTTCTCATTTGAAGATATAGTCTTGCTCCTCCCGGAAAGAAAAGGAGGGGAAAGGAGGCGTATTCTGAACACAATTATACTAACCGTGAGGTTCAATATTTTTAAAAAATGGATAATGAAGAGTCCTCCTAGTCTTTCACAAGTTTTAAGAGAGATCCAAGCCCAGATTATTTTTGAATCCTTTCATTTACAGTTTGCATCTGAGAGAAAAATTAAAGAGTTTCTGGAGGGCTGGGCCCCGGTTATTAAGACTTACCCTAGTGACGTCCAGAGACAGATACTGAGACCCTTCTTGGCGTCAATAAGCTTTGCTGAACTGGTTCTAGTTGGGATATTTCCAGACTCCTGGATTAGAAATAGGGTTGCGGTAGAATAATTCTGTTTGAGACTCGATACTAATGCTGCGGGATAGCTCTCCTGGGTTCTTGGCGGAGGAGCGGGGGACTAGATCTTTCCCCCTTTCTGACGATTTTCCCTTTTTTTTTTTCTCTCTTCTCTTTCTCCTTATCTGTCTTATTTTGTCTTATCTTGTCTTATTTTGTTTGGTTTTCCTCTTTTTTTATGTATATAGGGTGGAAGATTAGCCATTTTTCTTTTTTTTTTTTTTTTTTTTTGTACTCCTTACTGGAGTTGGGTTCAGAAACATTATTCATTTCATAGGATTGCTAATGGTGTACTAGTGTTGATGTATTACTGTATTATACTGGTCCTGTGAGACCGTGCTGGTCCTGCGAGACCTTGCTGGTCCTGCGAGACCGTGCTTTTGTAAGAACATATGTTTTTTCATCATGTTTCTGGTTGTTATTTTTCAATGGCTAAGACTAATAAAGATATTTATAAAAAAAAAAAGAAAAAAAAAAAAAAGAACATATCTTTTCACGAGATGCTGTGCATGTTGGTATACGTTTTAACCCCTTTCAGCAATTGTACTACAACAAAGACACCCTGGCACGCTGTTTAGTTGGTGTCATATGCCCTGTTTCTGTTCTCACTGTCCCCAGTTTAGAGATAATCTCATAGTTAGTTAGCATTAGTTTATAGATCAGTATACCCTCACCTCCTTGCCGTAGGTTACAGATTTAGTTTGGAAAGACACCAGTGTACATAGCGTTAACCCACCATCATAGGGTATTTGTATGTTATATACTCCAGCTCCAGCTGCAGGCATAGTTTAATTATCACTATAAATGAATGAGATCAGCAACTGACTCCAGTAAACCTACGAGCCATAGGTATATCACCTCACATGATACTGGTTATATTACCAGGAGTAGTTATTATACCAGTCTTAATACATATAAATATGTCCTAGCTTACTACAATATACCCCAGCACTAGCTCTAAGTACTACACAATTTTAGCCCGCAGAGCCAATACTATGAGGACACATTTTAATTAGCTAACTATTTAAAATCTTACACCTCTAGCTCTTCATACCCTTTTCTTTAATATCTCACTTATCTGTGCCCCACCAACTTACTACCTTTCTCTTATCTTTCCACTCCTAGATAGAACACACTTGTAACAGGGGCCCAATTTCACCCTCCCCTCCCCCCCCCCCACTCGCTCTTTTTCTTTCCTTTCCTTCTTCTTTTCTACAAACAGCTTTTGCCTGTTGCTTTTCCCCATCTTTTCTATCCCCACACTTGGTCCAAAAGTGACCACTTCAATTGCCAAGCTCCTCCCTAAATGTACATAAGCTATACGTAAGGTTCAAGAGTAACCTTCCTTATCAATAGAGGACCCCACTATAGCATTAACCATAAAATCAAAAAGGAGGTTTCAAATGATTCCCCACATAGACCCACCGTAACATTATCGTGATTTTTTTAATGTATCTATTTGTTGTATCATATGTTATGTATACTAAGTGGTGTTATATATTGGTTGTACTACTCTTATAACCTCAATAAAAAATTTGAACAAAAAAAAAAAAAAAAAAGTAAAAATTTGTGCTTGAGCGACAGCTGGAACTGCTCTAGAATATTTAGTGTGACTTCAGACCTGAAGTAAACTGTAACGGTAAAAAAAAGTTGCATAAAACACATGTAAAACACATTGAAATAAATGATTACATGCATATACACTTTGTAATATAAACATATAATTTTAATATTGTTAGAAATGTTTGAAAATTGTTAATAGGGATACTGTATGGCAAGGTGTCTGATGGGAAAGGGCTCCAATATGTGTGTGTTTTTTTTTTATCTTTTTTATTCAGCATAATAAATTCAAACAATTAGTTTTACGCCATGCAAGGCCATAAAGTGAATGTGAACATAAAGACAAAACATGTAGCATTAACATAAATTAAATCACAGTTTATCTACTTTGGTGATATAAACTAAATTAACAATGACTAATTTAATAATGTAACAAAATTCTAACGTTAACATGATTTAAATCACAATAGTTATCGGATATTACCCAATTCATTATCTATGTTGGTATCTCTCTGTTCTAGTATACATTGCTTCATAAGATAATTTTTAATCTCTAAAATACTTGGAGTATGTGTGTGTATGTCTAAATATGTATGTGTTTATATATATATATATATATATATATATATATACATATATTTATATATATATATATATATATATATATATACACACTTCTGTATATGTGTATACATGTGTTTTTATGCGTGTTTGTGTGTGGTGTGGGTATATATATATATATATATATATATATATTAAAAACACACACACATATTGGAGCCCTTTCCCATCAGACACCTTGCCAAACAGTATCCCTTTTAACAATTTTCAAACATTTCTAACAATATTAAAATTATATGTTTTTATTTCAAAGTTTATATGTGTGTAATCATTTATTTCAATGTGTTTTCTCTGCAATCTCCAAAAAAAGCTCTCTCTCTCTCTCTCTCTATATATATATATATATATATATATATATATATATATATATATATATATATATATATAGTCCACTTTAAGGGTGAAATCCATATGTTTTATAAATATAAAATGATAGGTATTACTTATGTTTAAAACCTTCATTAAAAAGGAGAAATAAGGGAAAAAAAATTGTGCACAAATAACACTGAAGTATCAGTCATGTGGTTACTGGTGTTTGACAGCTGTTATTGATCTGATAGTGGACAAGGAAATAACTTACAAACATGAAAACAAGCAGTCATTTTGTATATACATATATAAAATTCAATTCTCGATGAAGAAAGCACTCGTTGGACTTGTAGAAATATAATCCATAATATTTATTACACAGTCGTCATAACGCTTCGGGTACCGGACCGGACCCTTTGTCAAATGATACAAGAAAAATATGCATTGTATCATTTGACAAAGGGTCCGGTCCGGTACCCGAAATGTTATAAGGACTGTGTAATAAATATTATGGATTATATTTCTACAAGTCCAACGAGTGCTTTCTTCATTGAGAATTAGATTTAAGGATTGTTAGCACCGTGGCAATTGCTAATGGATGAGGAGTGCATATCTTACTAGAACTCTCTCTGTCTCTCTGTCTCTCTCTCTCTCTCTCTCTCTCTCTCTCTCTCTCTATATATATATATATATATATATATATATAAAAAAATAAGGACAGGTAATAAGCACTCACTGGATTTAAGCACAGCACACTATTTATTAGGCAGTGACGTTTCGGGGGAATTCACCCCTTCTTCAGACAACCCAAAATGTGATACAAGCAGTGTTATATACCTAGCAAAACCCCTCCCCCATCTAATTTCAGCCAATCAAATACATCCAATCAAATCAATAGGAGATGTATATTAACATATCAACAAAACAATTCCGCTTCTGTGTATTATCAATAATAATATAAAATACGTGTAAGGTTTCATAGACCTATTGTGATATGATATAGTAAAACAGTGACAATATAATCAGTGGCTATGGATCGATAATACAATCAGCCTATTATTCAATATGCCCTCTTATGCACACATCATAGATTTATCACACAAGGCATTAACATAACTTGATACAACAGTGAATCCAATTGAAAAATAGGAAGGCTTACTTTTTAAAGCATGATAAGCAGTCATCTAACAGTAAAACGGTCCGCCATTCTCTACCACGCTCAACTCAGCGTGTTCTGTGGGGGGCGTGTTCCCATATGGGCCACCATCCAATCTGATCATAGATCGTCATGCCCCGAGCCGTGTTAGACGATGCCATGGCAACATATAGTGACGCAACAACATCCACCAGGGAAAGGCTAAAGTTGCATGTTGACGACAGGTTGCCATGGCAACCCTCAAAGCAATCCACTTGATAGTAAACATAGTAACTCAGCGGCATTTAAACATACAAAATTAAATATATGTGCCAGCTTAGAAAATGAAATAAACAAATCAGTTACTACGAGTAGCTATGTGTCCTATAGAGGGAACGTGGGACACTGTTATATCGGGTCTCAGTCAATAGTACTCTAAAGGCTATCATAAGCATCAACAATAGTGTAATACAAATATCAGCGAATAATAGGTCATGCAGCTAAGTAACCCATATTTTCACAAAAAGGTGCCTATGGGACCATAATGGGCACATTATCTAATGTCGTGTGTGGACCTAAATACCAAAAAGGAGGCACAACTATAATTGTATCTCATCAAACCTAAAATCAAAAAACGACTTGTACTCATAGTCAACTGTCTACTCTATTATTGATCATAAAACAAATACACAAAATACCTGTCTACAATCAACATAAGCTAAGTCATAGTATGGCCTAATTCTAACCAATGGCATTTAATCCCTACCAACTCAAGACTTACAGTGGTATACCCTGGTGTCCTATGGGTATCATCTATAACCTATACTGCTAATAAGGGGCCTCCCCATGTAAGCTAGTATGGTGTCCAGGGCTCTGCACCCACTAAAAAAATCAGAGTAGGGCTCTGCTAAACAAGTCAGCCACACAACTGGAACCTCCCATCAAATAGGAAGAAAATCTCAAAGGCCCCAACAGTTAATCAGCTCTGAGCCAGAGAACTGAACCTAGTATCACCGAGAGTATGGTGTTAGAAAGTAGATAGTAAGTGGATGGAATTTGCGTGGACTCTCAATATACCCACAGGGGCACCATAGAATGTGCATGGACTCTCACTGATACTTTATTTGGTAGTGTGTTGGAGACATCATACAAACTCTGACCACAAAGCAGGTACTATAAAAAACAATGCCAATCCACATTTGTATTCAGTCCACCAGGTTGCACCGTTCCAAGTCTGTGGATCCACTTGGCTTCAATTTGTAGGAGCCTCTTCTTTCTATTGCCTCCTCGTATCAATGTTGGCACATGATCAATAAGTATGAAGCGCAGATCCTTCACAGTGTGGTTCATCTGTAAAAAGTGGCGTGCCACAGGTTGTTCCGATTTACCATCTTTGAGTGCAATTCTGATAGCACTCTGATGTTTCTCCATCCTCTTCTTGATGTCATCGTCCGTCTTACCGACGTAATAAATCCCACAAGTGCAGTTCAGCAAGTAGACCACAAATGGAGTAGAACAGGTTAGATGGTGTTGAATCTTGAAACTCTTATTGGTATGTGGTTGGTGGAATGGTGGAATGTTTTACTCTGTATCATCGAGTTACATGTTGTACATCCAAGACACTTAAAGCACCCCTGTCTCTTGGATTGTAACCATGTATCCTTAGTGTAAGCATGTCTTGGGTCAGTAATCATCAGCAGATCTTGGAGGTTGCTTTCTCTTTTATACCCCATCCTCGGTGGGAGAAATTCTTTAAATGGTAATTGTTGGTCTGTAGTCAGTAAATCCCAGTGGTCCTTCACCGATCTTGCAACAATCCCAACATTAGGTGAATATGTAATGGTACAAGTCATCCGTTTTTCAACAGGCTTCTTGTAAGATAAACTGTATCTTTTAGAATTGTAGTGTGTTGCTAGTTGCAAACGCCAAGAGATACAAATTATAACCTGGCAATATGCTTCAAGTGTTTTGCTAAGAGTGAACTCACAGAAAATGCTGCTAGACAAATATGATTCTATTCAGACAAACAAGTGTGCAAGTCTGATAAATTCACAGAGGCAAATATGGATAGCTAGATCAAAAATAGAGTTCTTTAGCATAAGATTAATTGTTAATATAAAGACTGAGTAAGTACGGTTGATAATATGAACTAGAAACAACTTGAGAGAATCTGATTAGCAGAGTTATACTTGCGGTAGCCTGTGCTTGGCTTTCCCTTTCAGCATGGAACGCTGTAATGGCGGAGTTCTTCCTGAGAGCTGAGTGGCTAGTTGCAGTACTGGTCAGGCTGAGAGATTGTTCTGTAGCTTCCGGGAGGAAGGTGAGTTGAAGTCCTAGCGAAGCAGGTGAATGAATCAGCTGCGGCTGGAGACGTGAGAAAATCCTCTGTAATACTGTGGCGGTAAGTGGAGCGGCACTTTAGGAGAGAGACTGACAGGCAATCTATGAAATGGATTCAGATGGCTGTGCAGATTAAGTGTCTTTAGTAGAAAGCAGCAATTAGTTAGAAAGTTCCTTTGAAGTATTCCAATAAGAACAAACAAAATAATCAAGCAAAGTAGATCTCAGGAAGTGAGGTTTTATAGGCAGGTGAAAAGGTGGAAGTGGAATGTCTTAAAGGGACATTACAGATCCCCCCTCAAAGCATCTGCTCCGAGGATGCAGACTTAGCAGGATAACGCCTATGGAAAGCATCCAGGAGACGGGTAGCATGAACATGAGACCTGGGTACCCAGGAATCCTCCTCAGGACCATAGCCCTTCCAATGGATGAGGTACTCTAAACGACCGCGGTACATATGGGAGTCGAGTATAGAATCCAACTCAAATTCGTCATGGTCATCCAAGTGAATGGGCGGAGGTGGTTCTTTCGGCCTGCCCCTAAAGGTGCTGGATGTATATGGTTTCAGCAAAGACACATGAAACGTGGGATGCACCTTGTATCTAGATGGCAGTTGTAGGGTCACAGAGGTTGGATTGAGTATCTTCTTTATAGGAAAGGGGCCAATGTATTGGTTAGCCAACTTCCTTGAAGGAACAGATAATTTCAGATATTCCGTGGATAGCCATACCAAATCACCTAATTTGTAATTTGGACTATCTCTGTGTCTTAAATCGTAGTAATGTTTCTGCGAGGCGATGGCAACCTGTAGATGTTCCTTTAGTAAGAGAAGAGAGTCCTGGAGATTGATGAGATATGAAGTGGCTGCTGGTGAAGTAGAACCTATACGCGAAAGTGGAATGGTTTGTGGGTGGTAACCATAGGTAGCATAGAATGGACTGACTTTAGTCGAGGCTGATATTGAGTTGTTGTATGAATATTCAGCTAGAGGGAGAAGAGAGTACCAATTGTCTTGCAAATGTGTTATGTAGGGTTAAATTCAAATAAGCAAAAGTTCAATATCACTCAGTTTGAGATGATAGCAGGAGTGACTTGCTTTCTCTGAAGTATTCCAATCAGAACAAACAAAATAATCAAGCAAAGTAGATCTCAGGAAGTGAGGTTTTATAGGCAGGTGAAAAGGTGGAAGTGGAATGTCTTAAAGGGACATTACACTTCTCCCCTCGAATTTTGAGTAGGGTACTCCTTTCAGAGCTTGGATCCAGTATATATATATATATATATATATATATATATATATATATACACACACACACACATGTCTGTATATGTGTGTACATGTGTATTTATGCATGTTTGTGTGTATATATATATATATATATATATATATACATATATATATATATATATATATATATATATATATATATATATATATATATATATATATATATATATATATATATATATATATATATATATATATATATATATATATCAGTGACGTGCAGTGAGGTCAGAGGCTAGTGAAGCACTGGCTATGATAAGCCAATGGGGTTGTGTACTGAGCATGTGCTTGAGTGACAGCTGTATGCACCAATCATCTTCTCTGTATTATCTGTATGAACCTAGATCAATGACAGGTACATACAGAAAGTACAGGTTTTGAACACAAAGTATAAGTATTTTAATAAAGTGAACATATGATGACATAAAAAGGTACAGTAAACTAATGACAGCTAGACATAAAGTGTTACCCCTATACCAAAGGAATAAAGCCAATGTTTCACACACACACACATACACAAGCACAAACACACACATAAATACACTAGAACAAACACACATACACAAGCACAAACACACACATACATACACAAGCACACACATACATACACAAGCACACACAAACACACAAAACATAAATATGCAAGCACAAACACACACACGCACACACACACATAAATACACAAGCACAAACACACACATAAATAAATACACAAACAAAAACACACACAAACACAAGCACAAACACACACACACACACACATTTATACACAAACACACACACACAAGCACAAACACACATAAATACACAAACACATATACACAAGGACAAAACACACACACACATAAATACACAAGCACATATACACAAGGACAAAACACACACACACACACATAAATACACAAGCACAAACACACATAAATACACAAACACATATACACAAGGACAAAACACACACACACATAAATACACAAGCACAAATACACATAAATACACAAACACATATACACAAGGACAAAACACACACACACATAAATACACAAGCACAAACACACATAAATACACAAACACATATACACAAGGACAAAACACACACACACATAAATACACAAGCACAAACACACACACACATAAATACACAAACACAAACACACACACACACATAAATACACAAGCACAAACACACACACACATACACATAAATACACAAGCACAAACACACACGCACATAAATACACAAGCACAAACACACACAAACACAAGCACAAACACACACACACACATGAATACACAAACACACAAGCACAAACACACATAAATACACAAACACATATACACAAGGACAAAACACACACACACATAAATAAATACACAAGCACAAACACACACACACACATAAATACACAAGCACAAACACACACACACACACACACACATACATAAATACACAAGCACAAACACACACACATAAATAAATACACAAGCACAAACACACACACACATAAATACACAAACACATATACACAAGCACAAACACACACACATAAATAAATACACAAGCACAAACACACACACATAAATAAATACACAAGCACAAACACACACACATAAATACACAAACACATATACATGAGGACAAAACACACACACACACACACATAAATAAATAAACAAGCACAAACACACACACACATAAATACACAAACACATATACACAAGGACAAAACACACACACACACATAAATACACAAGCACAAACACACACTCACACATAAATAAATACACAAGCACAAACACACAAACACAAGCACAAACACACACACACATACATACACAAACAGTGCAGTTTATGTCAGTCAGTGTGTAGTTGTGTACCATAAATATTAGAAACGGAAATAATAAGAAGAGAGAGGTGGAAAAAACTATTCTGTGCTGCAGATTATTTATCTACCAGTTTTTGCTAGACACTAACCTTTGTATTCATTCTCAGCAGACACCTGATTATTGATGGAACATTCTGTGTATTAACTGCATCACTGTAACAGGGAAGACAGGGCACACCTGCCTGGTCTTGTATTATATTTTAGACATACACCTGAAGTGAACACACTCTCCTTCCTTTCCTGCTGTACCTGGTTTCAGCAGGTCATACCCATATTCCCTCCCCGACTTGGTCCGGTGGTGACAAATTCCCTGGAGAGTGTGTTTATTTCTCTTTCTCTCTGAAATAACTTTGATATGGCTGGCTAGGCGATCTCGCCAGATGAGGGGGGATTAGGGGACACCTGTGCAGATGCACCCTCAATTGTGTTGCAACTAAAAGAGACCTTGCTTCAAAGTGAAAAAGATTGCTTTTGCTCTATTGTGTGAAATACACGTGAACATTTCAACTTGTGCTGGGTGCATGACACCTCTTTACTTCAATACTGGAGATGTCTCATTCACAGAGGAAGAAGACTGGAAACAAGACTAACTCTGGAATTAAGCGGACAGTGGTAGACCACTTTGGGGCCCCAGGTGACTCTAACCAAGCTTCTTTGGTGTCATTGGGGGAACCTGGCTCTTCCCCCCCTTCTAGCCCAGAATCAACATCCTTATCTATGGCGGCCATCCACAATCTACAAACTGGCGATCAATCTCAAGCATCTCCAACTTTTATACTTCAGTCTCTGAAAACTTTGCTTGATGATCATCATGCTTCATTCTCAGAACAACTGACATCTACTATTGCTGATCTCAAAAAAGATCTGCACTCCACTACTGAAAGACTGGATACAGTTGAGAGAAAACAGGAAGACCTAGCTGTGGAACAGTCTAACCTGCTCGGCTATACACAAATCTTGGCAGGTAACATTGCTGAACTAGAGGATAAGATAGCTGACCTAGAAAATAGGTCCCGCAGGAACAATTTGCGCATCAGTGGCATATCGGAAGAAATTACCAACTCTGAACTCCTGCCATTCTTACTGGAATATTTTACCTTGCTAGCCAAGCCTCAATCTCCTACAGAAAATATGGTCGTCAGGGCGCATAGATCTTTGAGACCTAAGGGCCTCCCCTCTGAACAGTCAAGGGATGTAATTGTGAGATTGCATTTCTATACATACAAAGAACGCTTGCAAAGAGCTGCTTTTCGAAATCCAGAGATGCCTGAAAAGTTTGCTAATGTTAAGGTGTTTGCAGATCTCTCCCCAAGAACTCTTCAACAAAGGAAAACTTTCATTGAAATAACAAAATATCTTCGCCAAAACAACATCAGATACAGGTGGGGGTTCCCCACGAAGTTGCATGTTACTAGAAATTACCGCACCTACACTATCACCTCTGTCCCGCAGGGTCTGGCCTTGCTTAGATCTTGGGACCGGGACACTACCTCTGGGGAGACGGAGGGAGATGCAATGCAGAACAATAATGGAAATCTGCCTCCTCCTCAACCCCGTGAATTACCAGTCTCATCCTCTGTTCTAAAGTCTTATACTCCACTGAGGCCATCTGCAACATCCTGGAACCCTATGCCTCAACGCAAGAAACGTGATCTTGACCCCTCTCTCCTAGAGGGTTCTACCTGAAAGACTGTCTGCTGTGACGATCGTGTTTGGTAATGTAAAGTAACAGAGACATTGGTTTAGAAAGACTAAATGTCTCAAAAATTTCATCTTATAAGTTGAACTGTTTATCAAAGTGTTTCTGATTTGTTTTGTAATGTTCATAAATACAATGTGTTCTCTTTTTTCTTTTTTCCTTTTTCTAGAAGGGTAGGAGATATTTTCTGTTACCCACCTACAAGTTACATTGATATATATCCTGAGATTTATGTTTTGTATTATGCCTTGTTCCTAGGAGTATTGGCTTGAATTTTTTATTATCTAATTCAATGATAATTTGCTACAACTAATAATTTATAGCTTTGCATTTAATGTAAATTGGAGCACTTGAATTTGCTTACCCTAACTTACTGAAGTTTGGCCATAACTCTATCTTTGAATGTAGGTTAGGGGCCTGCTATATGGTTTGGTGCGATGGTCTCAGGTGGGGAGGTTGGGAGTGTGATTGTGAGTGTGATTGAGGGAGAGGGAGGGGGGGTTAAGGGGGGGGTTAATTTTTTTTTTTTTTATTACCCCTTGCCTGGGACCACGCATGTATTACCTAAGATAATCTATAACCTATGCTTATATATATATTGTATGCAATTGTGATTGTTTATGCTAATGCTCTCGACAAGATAAGGCCTAATATCACTCCAATATTGTTATTAAATTATCTATTATGTGTTGCAACTGAATATAATATGCCTATGTCTGCTTGTGGGGCATCTGCTCCGGAGTCCCCTCCCCGGTTCCCCCTTCTTCTTCCTTTTTCTTAGCTACTTTTTTTTACATTGACATACCTACTTGCTATCATTTTCTGCCCAAGTGCCCTGTGTTTCGAGAGAGGAGAGAGTATTCGGAGCTAGGGGTATAGTTTATTGTATTGTACTTGTTGCATTGTTATACCTAAGAAAAGATAACTACTCCTATACGCTGTGAATCTTTTTACTCATATCTTTAGTCATCTCTTTGCTCCCCTTTGTGTAATTTTTCCTTCATTAGAGCGTAGCAGGCCCCCCCCCCCCCATCTTCTTCATCTTCTTCATCTTCTTCTTCTTCTTCTTCTTTCTCTACTTCTTCTTCCTTTTCTTCTTCTTCTTCTTTCCTTTCTCTTCTTCTCACTCTTCTTCTCTCCCTTCTTTTTCTTCCTCGCAAATCACTTTTTACATCTACCTGTTTTCCCTTTGGGTATCTACCCACAATCTATATAGCTCCGCTCTTTCTTTTTCTTTTTCCATTCACCCATGCACCTAACATATTAGTGCTTAGATTGTCCTTTGTGCTTACTCCAAAGGGTGTAATCTTATGTTTCTATTTTATTTCTTTCTTTCTTTTGTCTACCATCAACATAATTATTATAGTTCTCTGTCAAATTTGCGTGCCAGTGACTTTTACCGCGGTTAATCCTTGTATATACCGCAAAACTAATTACCTTTCCTTGTACCTCCCTTTCCCTTCCCCCCTCTTCCCCTTTCCCTTCCCTCCCCCCCCCCCTTTTTTTTTTTTTTTTTTTTTTTTTCTTCCCTTCTCCATAATGTCTATTGTGTGTGTCTCACAAAATGTAAGGGGCCTTAACTCCCCTACCAAAAGAAGTTTATTGTTTCGCTCCTTAAAATACCTTAAGGCGAAAATTATTTTCTTGCAGGAGACCCACTGGCGGATCGGAGAACCGATTCCTATTCGCTCTCCATCTTTCCCGGTGGTGGAGACGGCCTCCTTTACCAAAAAATCTAGAGGTACTGCTATACTAGTTCACAGGGATGTCACATATGAAAAATTACATGTAGAAGCTGACCCTCAGGGGAGATTTCTTATTCTGGTTTGCAAGATGGAGGGTAACACCTATACATTAGCTTCTTATTATGGCCCAAACTCTTCTCAAATTAGACATCTTAAGAAATTCCTATCTCGCTTAGATAGAGTAAAGAAGGGTCTTCTACTGCTTGCTGGCGATTTTAATATGGTCATAGACCCAGCGATGGATAAGAGAGTTCATTGCAACAGACCTATAGACAAGGCCACTATAGACACTTCTAAAAAGTTCTTCACCCTTCTGACCCAAGCCAATCTTTTTGATGTGTGGCGCTCTTTCAACTCTACCAATAGAGACTACACTTATTACACCTCAGTTCATGACTCCTATTCCAGAATAGATTTTTTCTTCAGTAATCCCTGGCTCCTGGACAAGATAGGAAGGTCTTCTATTGGTAATGTAACTTGGTCTGATCATAACCCAGTGACTGTATGTTTGAATGGAGTGGCTGAGCCATCCCCTAGACCCCCCTGGCGTTTGCTTGACTCGTTACTGTCGGTCCCGGGACAGATCGAGAAGCTTGAGTCTGAGATCGCATCTTTCCTTGAACTAAACGACACGGGTGATGTTGATAATTTCAACTTATGGGGAGCTCTTAAAGCATACTTGCGGGGCCTATTTATTAAACTTCAGGCCCAGACCCGCCGGGAATCATCAACATCCTTGGCTAACCTACATATGGAATTAAGGTCATTGACAGATTCACACAAGCTAACCTTAGACCCCACCCTTCTATCACGAATCGCTTCAGTGCAACACCGTCTTAGAGTGTTGGAAAATCAGAGAGTCCAAGATAGATTACGTGAGAGTAAGAAACTATTTTATCACAAGGGGAATAAACCTGACTACCTGTTAGCAAGGAAGTTGCGTGACAGGACTGCCCAGGCCAGAATTCCCTATCTAATTACTGATAATCGCAAACTGACTAATCCTATTGATATTGGGTTAGAATTTGCCAAGTATTATGCTAAACTATATAATTTGCAAACTCTGGGAGGACATATCCCTCCTAGGACTGCCGATATTAGACTGTTTTTATCTAACTTATCTCTACCTAAACTTTCCGAGGAACATGTTGCTTCCTTAGAAGCTCCGGTGTCCATCGAAGAAGTTAAGGAGGCCATCTTTTCGCTCAAGCCTCGGAAGTCCCCCGGTCCGGATGGATATTCAGATTTTTTCTACAAAACTTTTAGTGCTTACCTATCTCCTCTTCTTACGCGTGTATTTAACTCAGCTGAACAACTGGGTTACTTTCCGAATTAATTTCTTCAGGCATCCATCGTAACTTTACCTAAGCCCGGGAAACCCCCAGACGCTTGTCCTAATTTCAGGCCGATCTCCCTTCTAAATCTTGATGCAAAACTATATGCCAAGATCTTGGCTAAGCGTCTAAATAAAATGATCCCCTGCCTAGTGACCCCGGATCAGGTGGGCTTCACCTTGGGGCGACAAAGTCCCGATAACACTAGAAGATTGTTGAATATATTTTTTGAAGTAGGTCGGCTCGGTCTTCCATGCGCTGCGGTGTCACTTGACGCTGAGAAAGCGTTTGACCGAGTCGACTGGCTATATATGAGGGAGGTCCTGATGCATTTTGGGTTCACGTCGTCTATCTGCACTAAAATCTTTGCGCTATATTCCAACCCTTCAGCTCGAGTGAGAGGTTTGGGGTTCTTGTCCCCTGAATTCAAAATTACAAACGGTACCCGGCAAGGGTGTCCGTTGTCCCCCTTGCTTTTCGCTCTTATGATGGAGCCACTTGCGGAGGCTATTAGGATGTCTAGTGAAATAAAGGGAATTATATTACATGGTACTACCCAAAAGGTAGTTTTATTCGCGGATGACCTGACTGTGTTGGTTACCGATCCGTTGGAATCACTACCAAAACTATTCGATCTATTAGAAACTTTCTCCAACATTAGCATGTACAAGCTTAACTACCCTAAAACTGAGGCATTCACTTTAAACATCTCCAATTTAGACTTTCAGACCTTAAAGCGACAATTCCCTTTTGTTTGGTCCTCTATGCGGCTAAAACATTTGGGAGTTTATCTATCGCAAAATATCTCTACCATTATATCGTCTAATTTTCATCCCCTATTATGTAAGTTTAAAGAATATTTTGTAAAATGGGACTCACCTAATATTTCTTGGTGGGGTAGGATAGCCGCTATTAAAATGAACCTCTTACCAAAACTGACCTACCTTTTCCGATGTCTACCTCTCCCTATTCCCAAGAGCATAATCTCACAGTTCCAACGACTGTGCAACAATTTTATTTGGAAATGTAAGCGCCCTAGAGTAGCGATGAAAATCATGACATATCCAATACTAGCTGGCGGAGCAGCAGCTCCCAATATAGCGGTTTATCATGAGGCTTCAAGGTTAGCCCATATCACGGCTTGGGGGCTGGAGTCTTCTGAAAGTAGGTGGGCAGAGCTTGAGCAGGCGTCTCTACCAAAGGGACTTAACCTGCGGGATCTTATCTGGATCCCAAAACATTCCAGGAAACCAGAGCTAAGTCTAAACTACATCATAGCTACTAATTTAAAGTTTTGGGATAAAATTCACCATAGGAATGCAATAGCTCCACATCCCTCCCCGACCCACTCTATCGCAGGCCTTTTGGGGGCCTTAACAGATTCACATCCCCAGGAGTGGAAGGCACTACAGATTCGGAGTGTAGAGGACTTGATCTCGGATACGGGTCTACTCTCAGTCACTCTTTTTCAAAGCAGATTTTCCCCTTCACCCCTGATGAGTTTTGAGTTCTTTCGATTACGAAACTTTCTGCGCATTTGGGGTTTTACCTCGGGACCTCTAAGATCCCGAACTTTGTGGGAGAGGCTTTGGGACGCAAAATATCTCGCCCCAAGGGTATTCTCTCTGGCCTACTCCGCCCTCATACAAGCACCTATATATAACAAATCTTTCTATATCATGCATTGGGAGGGTGCTCTGCATTTTAACGCTTCTGAAGAGGAGTGGAGGTTTGCAACCCTGTTAACAAAAAACGCGGTTCATAGTACTACCTATTTTGAACTTTATTTTAAGATCCTGACACAATGGCATTACACTCCCTTACGCCTATTTCAGAGCTCCAAAACAAACTCTTCTATGTGTTGGAGGGGATGCGGCAAAGTGGGATCCCTTGCCCATATGTGGTGGGAGTGCCCTAAGATTCAGAGAATCTGGACCAGGGCATTCTATTACTGCACCAAACTAGGTTTGGCGGAATCTAGTCGGCCAGCTGTGGCACTATTTCATCTATTCTCTGACAAGATACCTCAACACTTAAAATACCTGTGCATCTATATTTTCATGTCTGTTAAACTAAATATCGCTAAGGCATGGCTCCAACCTAAGGGCCCTAGGTGGAACCAGATTAAGTCTACAATGGTACATATTGAAGCTATGGAATGCGCGGTTTTTGCAGCTAACAACAAAATCCCGATTCACTGTCTATGCTGGGAAGCTTAGCGACAATGCCTAGAAGGAGAGATTATCACGTGCTAGCAATGCCTTGTGTTTTATGTAATAGGATTCTAGTTGACACCAGACATAGGGTGTGGAAGCTGATCGCCGGTGGGTTCTCCTGTAGGGATCTAGAGCTTTTGGGACACTTAGAACCAGAGATGGGGAGTCACCCTCCCACCTGCCCTCCTCACCCTTTACCTCCCTCCCCCCCCCCCCTTTTTTTTTTTTTTTTTTTTTCTCTCTCTTCCCCTTCTTTTCCTTCCACTCTTTCCTAAACTATGTGGTATACATTTGTTGAGTTGCTCTTTCTCTCGCTTGATATCAATAACCAACTCGTTAATTCATGTTTATATTATATAGTGTTGTCTACTGACTGTTAATGAACCATTATGTTCAGTACTACAAAAGTAAAAAATTATACGAGGTTTGTTTTATGTTGGAACTCTACTTATGATTTCATATCGTCTAACATTACTCTGTCATTGGAAACTATTGTACAATATGCTACTAGTGACCTGTAACTGATAGCTACTGAGCTTTTACTGTATAATGATGTTTCCCGTTGTTACATGAGTTTTGTCTGTTATTATATTTGTATGTTATTTTATCATAAACCTCAATAAAAATTATTTAAACAAAAAAAAATATTAGAAACCCACCTACAGCAAGTAAGGAAATACGTTTAAAAATGCTTTAAAACTCTCCTCAGTAAGACAGCTGCTAGTTTTATATTCCCTGCTGGAGTTAGGAGGGTTAATTAGAAGAAGTGGTTCCCTGCTCACAGTGCTGATAGAGAGAGGCACAGATCAACAACAGGCTGCTCTGATTTATTTGCCATGTACCATACTAAACAGAGGAGGGAATACTGACATGTATATTACAGCCAGTGGTGGCTGGTGAATTTTTAGGATGGTGGTGCACAAGACCCCGCCCCTATGCGAAAGCCACGCCCCTTTAAAAACACACGCCCCTTTGGAAAAGACACACCCCTTTTAAAAAGCCACACCCTTTGAGAAAGTCACGCCTCTCAAACGGCCCCACCCATTTGAATCAGCATTTTTTTGGTCATTGTCTTGTTGAAATATCCAGCCCCTGGGGTAACTTCAACTTTGTGACTGATTCCTCAACATTATTCTAAAGTATCTGCTGATATTGAGTGGAATCCATGAGACCCTCAACAAGATTCCCATTACAGGCACTGGCCACACAGCCCCACACTAGATGATGGAACATCCACCAAATTTTACTGTGTGCAGTGTGGGTAGCAAGTGTTTGTCTTTGAATGCTGTGTTATTTTGCCGCCAATCTTTGTTTCATGAGTCCACAGCACCTTCTTCAAAAAGGAAGCTGGCTTGTCCAAATGTGCATTTGCATACCTCAAGCGACTCTGTTTGTGATATGTGTGCATAAAAGGCTTGTTTCACATCATTCTCCCATACAGCTTATCCTTGTGCAAAGTGCGCTGAATTGTTGAACGATGTACAGTGACACCATCTGCAGCAAGATGATGTTGTAGGTCTTTGGAGGTGGTCTGTGGGCTGTTTTTGACCGTTCTCACCATCCTTTGCCTTTGCCTCTCCGATATTTTACTTAGCCTGCCACTTCTGGCCTTAACAATAACTGTGCCTGTGGTCTTCCATAAACTCACAATGCTCACTATGTTCTTCACAGTGGACACTGACAGCTTAAATCTATGCAATAGCTTTTTGTAGCCTTCCTCTAAACCATGATGTTGAACAATCTTTGTTTTTAGGTCATTTGAGAGTTGCTTTGTGGCCCCCATGTTGCCACTCTTCAGAGGAGAGTCATAGAGAACAACTTGCAATTGGCTACCTTAAAACCTTTTCTCATGATTGGATGCACCTGTCTATGAAGTTGAATGCTTAATGGGCTCACCAAACAAATTTTGTGTTCCAATTAATCAGTGCTAGGTAGTTACAGGTATTCAAATCAACAAAATAACAAGGGTCCCAAATGTATGCACCTGTCTAATTTTGTTTCAATGCATATTGCAAATTTTCTGCTAATCCAATAAACCTCATTTCACTACTGAATTTTTACTGTGTCCTTCATTTATTTGATAGATCAAAATGAAATTATGGATCCAAACAGCCAATTATTTATAACTAAAAATAATGGAAATTGTCAGGGGTGCCTAAACTTTTGCATACAACTGTATATGATTTCATGCACTCAAACTGTATTAAAGTAATGTACTCAGATATGAAATATATTTTTATGAACTGTAAAGTCAATTATATATAAATACTATGCTCCAATACATCTCACAGGCAGGATATCTAAAAAATATACAAAGGGAACATTTGTTAAAGTTTAAGCTTAAAAAGATTCTTTACTTCATCTCTTAATGAGATTAGATCTCTACAAACAAGATAACCATGTTACCTCTCTGGGGTGACAGAGAAACAATTCTGTACTTTAGTTCCGATATGCTCAGAATTTTCAGGAAAGTAAGTAATTATCACTTGTATGATATACAAATGATGGGACTAACAATACTTTTGAAGGTCTGAATCCACATATACGTCTGGAAAGGGTTTCTAGCTCAGATGCAAGCATATAGAAGACAAAATTTCATATGAAATTACTTGTACCTAATTTTCATATAGTTTTATATACTCCTATACTTTATTAAGGAATTACTTCAAATATGGAATATATTTATATTAAAGTGGGATAATAAGCAAATATAAATATTGTTACAATAAATTAATCACTACAGAATTCTAATTAAATGCAATGTAATATCAGAATATGAATCAATTGAATTCAAATAGTTAATAAACAAAAGAAAAGACCTTACCCAAACGGGGAAGACGAGGGAGAGGCAACACCACACAAAAAAAGCAATTACAAAAATTAGCTAAAGGTATTTTTAACTTATCTACACATAGGTTAACTAATGATGAGGTGAGAATCTTGGGAAGGGGCTTGTCTTACTGCCCTCCCAACCCACACAAATTATTTGACTTATTTGTTGATTTAAATAAGTATACCAGGAAGTTATCTCTACAGAGATATTTCTCCATAAAAAATCTCAAAAAAAGGAATGTGGAGGGTTTGCCCATTATTACCAACTCTATGAATAGTCAGACACAGACTATCTATGCCGAACCAGATCTGTTGATGGAAGACTTGTTGGAGGGATTTATACATACTACACTATCATTACCCTCTAATTACAATCCCCCCAAGGATGATGTCACATATATAGATCTTTTTCAACAAATGGTAATGGAAGATTTTAATAAACTGCCCAGTAAATTAAATAAACACACAAGATTGTGGCCTAACGAAGAAAGAGCCCTCAAATCCCTGGCTAGTGACCCTAATCTGATAATCAGGCAGGCAGATAAGGGGGGAGGGGATCGTGCTACAAGATTACAATGATTATGTTAGTGAGGCCCATAATATCCTCCTCAATAATGAATATTACAGGAAACTAGACACAGACCCTACATCTATATTCCTGGAGAAATTGATGGGTCTTTTGGAGGATGGTAGTAGCAAGGGGAATCTTAATACTAAAGAGCGGAGATTTCTCACCCCCGTACATCCATCAACCCCTTACTACTACCTCCTTCCAAAGATCCACAAGGATCGCTTTAAACCGCTGGGTCGTCCCATCATTGCGGGTATCAATAGCCTTACAGATAAGTTATCTCAATATATTGACAACTTTTTACAAAAGTATGTTCACAATTTGCCTTCATTCATTCGTGACACTACGGATTTACTATTCAAAATCAAAGATTTTAATACGAGGTGGGCGCTATCTGGATAACAGCTGACGTTAGCGCCCTCTACTCTAACATCTCTCATGAATTGGGTATTCATACCACTAAACATTACTTAGATACTGATATTTATATGCCCATTATCCAAAAAGAATATATTTTGACACTTATTAATTTTATACTCAAACATAATTATTTTCAATTTTTAGATACATTTTATTTGCAGATTAAGGGGACGGCCATGGGCACCAGGTTTGCCCCCAGTTTTGCTAATCTCTTTATGGGATATTTTGAGGAGAAATATATCTACAATTCCAACTGGGGAGCAAACCTGGTGTTCTATGGCCGTTACATAGATGATTTGATTTTTATTTTTAAAGGTACAGTGGAGGAGGCAAACTTATTCTGTACATATCTTAATAATAACTCTATGGGCATCCAATTCACCTCTAAGATTCAGCGAGAATCTATCGAATTCCTTGACTTAAATCTGACATGGGACACTGAACAAAACATAGCCACATCCACATATTTTAAAACTGTTGATTGTAATAATTTCCTCCATTACAATAGCAATCATTATCATCAATGGAAAAAAAGTATACCATATAGCCAATTCTGCAGAATTAGAAGAAATTGTAGCTCATTGGAAAAATTTTGTACACAGTCCAAGATCCTCATTCAGAGATTTGAGGAAAAGGGTTACCCTAGGGATATCATTATGAGTGGATATGAGAAAGCATACCACTTGGATAGATCTAGCATTCTTCGAACTAAGAAAGCAATAAAGCCAAATAATGATGCCATAGAGATACTTCAACAACCTTGTTTTGTGACACAATATAACTCCAATGCTAAACACATAAAAAAAGTGTTACAAAAACACTGACCTATTTTATTAAAAGACCCCATTCTGAAAAAAGATCTACAAAATACACCAAATGTAATTTACAAAAGAGCACCTACCATTAAACAAACCTTAGCTCCCAGTAAGGTAGTCATCTCTAAGAAAGTTAGAGGAAAATTTACACAAAATAACCACAAAAGAAAGGGAGTATTTAAATGTGGAAAAATCAGGTGCCACATGTGTAAACACATTACACACAAAATTAAAACAATTAAATCGCACGTCACAGGAGAAATTTTTCCCATTACAGATTATTTGACATGCAGCTCCTCATATGTAGTTTACGTTCTGTCATGCAAATGTGGACAACAGTATTTGGGGCGCACTATTCGAAATGTTCGCACAAGATGGAGTGAACATAGTCGAAACATAAAGAAAAAATCCATGAAACATAGTGTATCAAGGCACTATGTCCATGAACACAATGGAGAAGTATGTCCTTTCACCATAACACCTCTTGAAAGCATCCCCAGTTCTCACAGATATAACAGGTTCACTAAACTTCGCCAAAGGGAGACCTATTGGATTTTCAGATTCGGCTCCCTTTTCCCCAATGGCCTCAATGAGGTAATAGATTCTGCAGCATTTTAGTTATCCAAAGGTTCATCACCCCAGAACCAGTTAGGGAGATTTCGATCTTAACGAGGGGGCACATATTTAGTTCAGGATATACATCACCCCTTTACATACACACTCCTTATTATCATCACCACTTATATTATATCCTAATAGTATGTGCATAATTTTAGATACATAGAGTTTCACCATTGATTATCCGCTAAATAGGACCACTTTATTATATGGCATTAATCCACTCTTTTATTATATCTGTATACACCACCCACCAGCCATTGTTAATTACTAGTAAAACATGGCCTCTTTAAGCACCCACCGATCACTGTTATTAGGCAACCCCTCCCCCACTTTATATTATTCATGTTCAGATAATAGAGGGGACACTAGGTTATTAGAGACCACACACCCAATAACCATGTATTTATATTATTTTTATATGACCTAGTCATAGTCGCACACACTCGTGCATAATTTTATAATATCATCACTATATAGATTAAAATCGACCCCGAATGTTAGTTACCATTTTACGTATATCACATAGTCACATTTATATTCACATAGTCACACATTTATTAAAATTTCACTATTTTTGTTTCAAATATAATGAATATTCACATCACCATATACACTCACTAGGAATATAAAGGCATATGACACTTATTCACTTTAGAGATTAATATAGCAATTTGAAGATATCAAAACATCAAGTAGAATTACCAATTTATTGCCTACATATATATCAAAATCACGTTTTCATCTAGTTCATTATTATTAGTATGTGCTCTGGTATTCACCCACCATTAGGTCGTATGATATGGGGTTTAATATCCTTATTTCTGGGGGTTGTATCCCACCCCGAGATTAGCTAATTACATATAGCGTAACAAGTAATAATTATTTTTCTAAATTCTGTAGAGGTGTAAAGCTGAGATCACGATGATTATTGTTGGTTAAACAGAATGAAGATTAGCATTGCCACAATGCAAAACAACAAATAGGGGTGTGTAAATATTTCTTTAGAACAGAGCCTCACGATTGGTCCGCTTTTCCACCTATCGAAGGGACCATTTTCGTTTTTAAAATTATGTGTCTCCGATATAAATGTATATATATGTAATTTCAAGCTACTATCACTGTATAACGATCTTTATTACAACTTGCAACTAAGGATTAATATGTAGCTAGAAAGAGATATGGATTATAACAATTTGATACACTTGTTTGTTAAGTACTTGCTACTAAAAATGTACTAACGGTGATAGGCTTACCTGCACACACCCAATAAGAAAGGGGTGGGTCTGTTTGAAACTGTTTGGTAGTGGCGGTAATAAAAAGCCGTTTTTTTAATTCATTTTATATGCCTGATGAAACGGCCAGGAGGGCCGAGAAACACGTAGCAATATTTTATGTACCAATTTTATTATGTGCTTGTCAACCCTGTGCAATAAAAGTTTTTAAATTTTTTTAATACAACTTGAGCCTGGAGTTTGAATACAAGCATACCACTACCAGACAGTCTATCATACAGGAAAGCCGTCATTTCCAGGAGAGAGCCGGAGAGAGCCAGCTGGTCAGCTCTGAGTGCCAGCCCGCTTCCACAAGCACACTGGTGTGCTGTGCTAAATTGTGAGTACCCTGTGCACACAATATTTGGAGTGTATGCCGAGTTATACCGATTGATACACACATTTGTGCGCCTCTCTTTTTTTTCTCATCTTCTCAGCAAATAGTTAATAGTATATCTGATTATTAGTATCATACTAAGTATTAAACTACAATCCTTTTAAGTCTCCCAATATTTAATGAATTATCGTGTTCATCATGTCCTTGAAGTGCAAACTGAAATGCGCCGGAAAATAGAATATAATTCATAATTTTGGAAAAAACATAACGATTTGTGGTTACTTGATCATTGTGTTTTTAACATTCAAACAATATGCACTGACAAGTCGTTGGCGAATATCAACCCTTCATAGCAAATGAAACTCTAATGGGGAGTATAAATGTGATTGGTAGCAATTATTTATATTTTTGGAGTTAAATGTGATTAATCGGCTACACCATAACTCACCCAACTTGAATCACCACTTTGTTTTTCAAACAGGAGTCAATAAAAACAAGAGCCTGTTTGCAAAATGACTATTAAGTTCATCTCTTAAGATATTATCAGTATGAAGTACCAATGTCTAGTCTTAAAATATACATGCTAAATATTAAATTATATAATAACATATATATTAACCAAATTATTAATTAAAGCTGAGAAATAATAAGTATATTGAATGTACATTTATGAATATATATATATTCCTGGATTTAAAGAACCTTACACTTTATAGAGAAATAAAACCACATTTCAATTATTGTTGCCCCAGCCCCCAGTTTTCAATATTAGGCAATGCAGCCAAAGGCTGTGGCAACATTAAGATAAATACACCAATATTTTACTTTCTACAAATTAAGATTATTTCTATTGCACTAGTGCTTAATAATTTACTTCAACGGTAAACATTAAAACAATGTTGATAACTCAAGTACAAGTTTTGTAAATTAAGTCAATCCGCCTGTCTTTTTTTGAGGCAAATAAATCAATAACATTTTCATTGAATTTAGGAATGTCATTTATCAATTGTTTTTCAATTGTGAACATGGCTAGAGCGGTCTGTCTTTCCTCAGTCATGGTGCTCCTTAGAAATGTCTTAACTCGTTTTAAAGTTGAGAAACATCTCTCAGCCTCAGCAGTTGTCACGGGAATAGTTGAAATAATTTGCAACAGTTTGTAGGTCTCCGAGAAAGTACTGTCCAAGTTATTTTCTATTACAAACTGTAGAAGACTGATGGCACCATTCATATTTCTGAAATCTGGTCTTCTGTAAATTACTCCTAGTTCAGTTTTCAGGTGATCTTTCTGTAATGTGTGATAAACCACTGATGTTTGTTCAAGAAGCTGATTTGGAAAAAAATTATCGTAATCCGCAAATTTTTCCGCTTGGAGAAGAGAAACAGTAGTGAGTTATAACAGAAAATCTATCTTTTACTTGATTCATGATAACATCGCATATCTCTTTAGCTGCCACAGTCTGAGCAATGTGAATATTTTCTCTCTTCCTTTTCCTTGATGTTTCCTCTGTTTCTGATATCGTCATGGTCACTGTGTCCATTCTATTCCTTTCGTTTTCCATTGTCTGCTGGAAGGTGTTAACATGTTTTCGAATAAATGCCGCATCTGTTAGTGTTTTCTGAAGTTGGTTGTATAACACATCTACATGTGGCATAATATTGTGAAAAACTGTAAGCCAAAACACAAATACTGAGTCTTGTAACATACGCCGAATTGCCCCTGCTTGATTTATAGCTATTTCTTTTTTCGATGTTGACTCTATTTTTTTCCATGCATTCAATTAACTGTTCCCTGTTTTCAAAAACTGTATTGACGGTTCGACTCTTCAAATTCCACCTAGTGGCTGAACCATGAAGTATCCTTCTTCTAACAGTTTCATCTAGAATATCTATCCTTTGTGGCGAGTTACTAAAAAAGTTAGTAATGTCACTTAGGTTTGAAAAAAATACTCAAACTTGTTGATTCTGACTGCTTGCTTGGCTCACAATTAAATTGAGCTGATGTGCATAGCAATGCACAAAATGTGCATTCTTGTAGGTACGTTTAATTATAGCCTGAACACCTGCATGCTGACCACTCATCACGCTTGCACCGTCGTAACTCTGGGATATCAGTTTCTCTGGATTGTCTAGAATGTTTTCCAAAGTAGCTTGAATACACGTAGCTAAAGATTCTGCATCATGTCCAGCTGGATTAGTGAATTCCCAGAATCTCTCAACCGGTTGTCCGTTACCTATAATGTATCTAAAAACAACAACCAATTGGAAGGCAGATGAAACATCAGTAGTTTCATCTGCTATCACTGCTACAAAACTTGCATTTGAGATTTCCTTCTTTATTTGGTTCTGGCAAACAGTAAGCATACAGTCTAATGAATCGTTTTGAATTTCTTTTGACGTTCCTTTAAAAACAGTGGCACTAGCGAGATGTTCATTTAGAGATGCATCAAGCTCTGCTGAGAAGTTTATAAGACCTCTGAAAATGCCTGGATTTAATGAATCATCGCGTTCGTCATGTCCTCGAAGTGCAAGCTCAAATACGCCGCAAAATAAAATACAATTAATTATTTTTGAAAGAACATAACAATTTTTTGTTACTTGCTCATTATGTTTTTTAATATTCAAACGATATGCACTGTCAAGTTGTTGCCGAATATCAACCCTTCCTAGCAAATTAAACTCTAATGTGGAGTTTAAATGTGATTGGGAGCAATTATGTTTATTTGTTTTTTGACATAAATGTGATAAATCGGCGACACCAGAACTCACCCAGCTTGATTCACCACTTTGTTTTGCAAACAGGAGACGATAAAAACAAAAGAGCCTGTTAGATAATTCACAACCACAAATCCATGGATATTTATCATATACCTCGGGTTTGAATTCTCATTTGTAATCTCTAGTTTTACATTTTGTCACCTGGGTAAAGTTAAGAATAGGTGTTGGCCTGAGCATTTTAATTTCAATTTTTCTTTCAATGGGCAACATTGAAAAATGTAATTGCTTTAGCTCAGACACACTAATTTTACTAAGTGCCATCTTAGGGCGCGATCCGATATAGATCGCAGTTTGCGGCGCAAGCGAGGGAACCGGCGTCGCCCGCAGTTTCAGCTCGCAACTCGAGCTATCCCATATAAGTCGCCGTCAGATGCTAACGTGCCGTAAGTCTGACAAACCAGCGATGTCCAGAAATCTGCGTAAGTACAAATTTCTGGCGTCGCCAGTGACTTGCGGCACGTTAGAAACTGCCGGCGCCTATAAAACCTGACTAAACTCTAAAACACCCGCACTGTCTAACACGCCTCCTAAACATAGCCCGACAAGTCTAACACGCCTCCCTAACATAGCCCGACACGTCTAACCCTCTATCCGCTATCCCCCCTCAATATCATAACAATAAAAAAGCTATTAACCCCTAAACCGCCGCTCCCGTACCTCGCCGCAACCTAATAAAGTTATTAACCCCTAAACCCGCCGCTCCCGTACCCCGCCGCCAGCTATATTATATCTATAACCCCCTAAAGTGAGCCCCTAACACCGCCGCCATCTATATTAAAATTATTAACCCCCAATGTAAGCCCCTTACACCGCCGCCATCTCTATTAAAATGATTAACCCCTAATTTAATCTACCTACCCCGCCGCCAGCTATGTTATCTATATTAACCCTAAGTATATTATAGTTAATATAGGTATTACATTATATATATTAACTATATTAACCCTAATTATATTAGGGTTAATATAGTTAATATAGTTACTATAGTATTTATATTAACTATATTAACTCTATCTAACCCTTACACCCCTAACTAAATTCTTATTAAATAAATCTAATTCATTTATAAACTAAAATATTCCTATTTAAATCTAAATACTTACCTATAAAATAAACCCTAAGATAGCTACAATATAATTAATAATTACATTGTAGCTATGTTAGGGTTAATATTTATTTTACAGGTAAATTGTTAATTATTTTAACTAGGTATAATAGCTATTAAATAGTTATTAACTATTTAATATCTACCTAGTTAAAATAATTACCCAATTACCTGTAAAATAAATCCTAACCTAAGTTACAAATACACCTACACTATCAATAAATTAAATAAACTACAAACATCTATCTAAAAATACAATTAAATTAACTAAACTAAATTACAAAAACAAACAAACACTAAATTACAAAAAATAAAAAAAGATTACAAGATTTTTAAGCTAATTACACCTATTCTAAGCCCCCTAATAAAATAATAAACCCCCAAAATAAAAAAAATTCCCTGCCCTATTCTAAATTAAACAAATTTCAAAGCTCTTTACCTTACCAGCCCTTAAAAGGGCCTTTTGTGGGGCATGCCCCAAAGAATTCAGCTCTTTTGCATACAAATACAATACCCCCCCCATTACAACCCACCACCCACATACCCCTATTCTAAAACCACCCAAACCCCCCTTAAAAAAGCCTAACACTACCCCCCTGAAGATCTCCCTACCTTGTCTTCACCACACCGGGCCGAACTCCTGATCCGATCCGGGCGATGTCTTCCTCCAAGCGGCAAAGAAGAATTCTTCCTCCGGCGATGTCTTCCTCCAAGCGGCAAAGAAGAATTCTTCCTCCGGCGACGTCTTCCTCCAAGCGGCAGCAAAGTCTTCATTCTTCCGGCGGCATCTTCAATCTTCTTTCTTCGCTCCGCCGCAGCGGAGCATCCATCCCGGCCGACTACTGAACTTGGAATGAGGTACCTTTAAATGACGTCATCCAAGATGGCGTCCGCCGAATTCCGATTGGCTGATAGGATTCTATCAGCCAATCGGAATTAAGTTAAAAAAATCTGATTGGCTGATTGAATCAGCCAATCAGATTCAAGTTCAATCCGATTGGCTGATCCAATCAGCCAATCAGATTGAGCTCGCATTCTATTGGCTGTTCCGATCAGCCAATAGAATGCGAGCTCAATCTGATTGGCTGATTGGATCAGCCAATCGGATTGAACTTGAATCTGATTGGCTGATTCAATCAGCCAATCAGATTTTTTTAACTTAATTCCGATTGGCTGATATAATCCTATCAGCCAATCGGAATTCGGCGGACGCCATCTTGGATGACGTCATTTAAAGGTACCTCATTCCGAGTTCAGTAGTCGGCCGGGATGGATGCTCCGCGGCGGCGGAGCGAAGAAAGAAGATTGAAGATGCCGCCGGAAGAATGAAGACTTTGCTGCCGCTTGGAGGAAGACGTCGCCGGAGGAAGAATTCTTCTTTGCCGCTTGGAGGAAGACATCGCCGGAGGAAGAATTCTTCTTTGCCGCTTGGAGGAAGACATCGCCCGGATCGGATCAGGAGTTCGGCCCGGGTGTGGTGAAGACAAGGTAGGGAGATCTTCAGGGGGGTAGTGTTAGGCTTTTTTAAGGGGGGTTTGGGTGGTTTTAGAATAGGGGTATGTGGGTGGTGGGTTCTAATGGGGGGGGGTATTGTATTTGTATGCAAAAGAGCTGAATTCTTTTTGGCATGCCCCACAAAAGGCCCTTTTAAGGGCTGGTAAGGTAAAGAGCTTTGAAATTTGTTTAATTTAGAATAGGGCAGGGAATTTTTTTTATTTTGGGGGTTTATTATTTTATTAGGGGGCTTAGAATAGGTGTAATTAGCTTAAAAATCTTGTAATCTTTTTTTATTTTTTGTAATTTAGTGTTTTGTTTTTTTTGTAATTTAGTTTAGTTAATTTAATTGTATTTTTAGATAGATGTTTGTAGTTTATTTAATTTATTGATAGTGTAGGTGTATTTGTAACTTAGGTTAGGATTTATTTTACAGGTAATTGGGTAATTATTTTAACTAGGTAGATATTAAATAGTTAATAACTATTTAATAGCTATTATACCTAGTTAAAATAATTAACAATTTACCTGTAAAATAAATATTAACCCTAACATAGCTACAATGTAATTATTAATTATATTGTAGCTATCTTAGGGTTTATTTTATAGGTAAGTATTTAGATTTAAATAGGAATATTTTAGTTTATAAATGAATTAGATTAATTTAATATAAATTTAGTTAGGGGTGTTAGGGTTAGATAGAGTTAATATAGTTAATATAAATACTATAGTAACTATATTAACTATATTAACCCTAATATAATTAGGGTTAATATAGTTAATATATATAATGTATTACCTATATTAACTATAATATACTTAGGGTTAATATAGATAATATAGCTGGCGGCGGGGTAGGTAGATTAAATAAGGGGTTAATCATTTTAATAGAGATGGCGGCGGTGTAAGGGGCTTACATTAGGGGTTAATAATATTAATATAGCTGGCGGCGGTATAGGGGGATTAGATTAGGGGTTAATAATTTTTATATAGGTGGCGGCGGTGTAAGGGGTCAGATTAGGGGATAGATAAGGTAGATGACAGCGGTGTAAGGGGTTCTAATTAGGGGATAGATAAGGTAGATGGCGGCGGTTTTAGGGGCTCACAGTAGGGGGTTAGTTTATGTAGATGGCGGCGGGGTCTGGGAGCGGCGGTTTAGAGGTTAATAACTTTATTAGGGATTTCGGGGGGGGGGTGATCGCGGTTGACAGGTAGATAGACATTGTGCATGCGTTAGGTGTTAGGTTTATTTTAGAAGATCGCGGTTGACAGGGAGATAGACATTGCGCATGCGTTAGGTGTTAGGTTTATTTTAGCTGCCAGTTTAGGGAGTTACGGGCTCCAATAGTCAGCGTAAGGCTTCTTACGGCTGCTTTTTGTGGCGAGGTGAAAATGGAGTAAGTTTTCTCCATTTTCGCCACGTAAGTCCTTACGCTGCATATTGGATACCAAACTGCGCGGGTTTGGTATACCTGCCTATAGCCCAAAAAACTACGGGCGACGGCAGAAATATATGTGCGTAACTTCTAGGTTACGCCGTATATAGGATACCAAACCCGCGCAAATATTGGCGTCGCCGGCTTTTGCGGGCGACGATTTTTATCGGATGGACCCCTTAACTGTTAGTTTACACACAAAGAACAGTCCTTTGCTTTTATAAAATATATAACTTGTAGGTAAGTAGCTCTGCAGCTGTTAGAAAATATACAACTAGAAGTAATAGGTAAGTAGTTGTGCGGTTGTTATCTAATATATAACTTGTAGGTAAGTAGCTCTGCAGCTGTTAGAAAATATACAACTAGAACTAATAGGTAAGTAGTTGTGTGGTTGTTATCTAATATATAACTTGTAGGTAAGCAGCTCTGCAGCTGTTATAAAATATACAACTAGAACTAATAGGTAAGTAGTTTTGTGGTTGTTATCTAATATATAACTTGTAGGTAAGTAGCTCTGCAGATGTTAGAAAATATACAACTAGAACTAATAGGTAAGTAGTTGTGTGGTTGTTATCTAATATATAACTTGTAGGTAAGTAGCTCTGCAGCTGTTAGAAAATATACAACTAGAACTAATAGGTAAGTAGTTGTGTGGTTGTTATCTAATATATAACTTGTAGGTAAGCAGCTCTGCAGCTGTTATAAAATATACAACTAGAACTAATAGGTAAGTAGTTTTGTGGTTGTTATCTAATATATAACTTGTAGGTAAGTAGCTCTGCAGATGTTAGAAAATATACAACTAGAACTAATAGGTAAGTAGTTGTGTGGTTGTTATCTAATATATAACTTGTAGGTAAGTAGCTCTGCAGCTGTTAGAAAATATACAACTAGAACTAATAGGTATGTAGTTGAGCGGTTGTTATCTAATATATAACTTGTAGGTAGGTAGCTCTGCAGCTGTTATAAAATATACAACTAGAAGTAATAGTTAAGTAGTTTTGCGGTTGTTATCTAATATATAACTTGTAGCAGGGGCGTATTTACCCTAGGCCAACAAGGCCGGTGCCTAGAGCGACAGCTTTGGGGGTCGGCACATTGGCACTTGAAACTGATTTTTATTATTTTTTTATTATTATTTTATTTTGTTAAATAAATTTAAAAAAAAAAAACAATTCTGGTTCGGCGGTCACGTGACCCGGCTTTTTGCTGAGGTCACGTGACGTTTTCTTACTTCCGCTGCCCACCTCTCTAACAGACAGACTTGCCGCACATGGATGGAGGGAAACAGGCAGGTGCGCACGTGATCTCCCTCCCAGGGCAGTGAGGAGCGGCTGTGAGGCTCGCACACAAGCACTGGCACATGATCATTGAGTTAGTGAGTGCCGTCACCGTGGGATCGCAGATCGGACCGTCACCGGAGCAGCTCAGCAGACTGAGAAGAACTGGTGAGGAGGGGGCCAGCAGGGCAGGGGTGACCAGGCGGGAGGACTACTGAGGGGTGAGCGGTGACTGTGAGCCTGTGAGGTGACCCAGCGGGCAGGGGGCATGAGCGGCAATGACAATGATGATGACAATGAGTGAGTAATGAGATCTAACTAAGATTTATTAAGTAGAGGAGGCTGGAGCTCAGTAGAGATTGAATTTTGGTCTGGCAGGCAGGCTAGAGTAGAGTTCTTTTAATTAGTCACACTATCTATCTATCTATCTATCTATCTATCTATCTTTAAGTTTATTTATGCATAAAAATATCCCTCGGTGTCATGAATATGTATGTATTTTTTTCTGCCTGGGCTGGCATGTGTTCTTCTAACTTCTTCTACGGTACCTATATACCCTGCCTGAGAAATCACTGCCGCTCTAATGAACCTGTAAAAGGAAATGGTCAGACTCCTTCTTTAGCTACCTGTTCTGTTATTGCTTCTGATCTGCTGCTGTCACAGTCTTACTGTTAACCCCTTTGTAGCCACAGCCCACTCTGTAAAATACAACAACAAATAATTTTATAATATAGGCCCTTTTGATGGCAATTTAATTAAAGACACTCACATAAATATTATTAATATGCTGGGGCTGCTGTACAATGGAAAACAATTTATTTTGAATTTGAAGCCAATCTGCTAATTCTTTGTTATCTATGACAGCTCCAGTTTGAATAAACTGTCCATTGTAATGATCCACTCTCTCTGCATATAAAGATATTGCGAGGTAGCCTACAGATTGTACCAGCTGGATGTTACTATTAGTGTGTATTTAGTTGTACTTCAGTGGCATGTGAAACAATAACATATAGAAATATAGTGTATATTTGTGCAGAGCATCACTTCAGTGTTTTATCTTCTAACTAAAATAAAGGGTTAACATTGTTTAATTTAATATGAAGGAGTCTCACTTAAGAGATAGTGATGTCCCGAATTGTTCGCCAGCGAATAGTTCCCGGCGAACATAGCATGTTCGCGTTCGTTGCGGAGGGCTAACATATGCGATGTTCGATCCACCCCCTATTCATCATCATTGAGTAATACTTTGACCCTGTACCTCACAGTCAGCAGGCACATTCCAGCCAATTAGCAGCAGACCCTCCCTCCCAGACCCTCCCACCTCCTGGACAGTATCCATTTTAGATTCATTCGGAAGCTGCATTGTTAGTAAGAGGAGGGACAGTGTAGCTGCTGCTGATTTAGTAGGGAAATCTATAGCTAGGCTAGTGTATTCAGTGTCCACTACAGTCCTGAAGGACTCATCTGATCTCTGCTGTAAGGACAGCACCCCAAAAAGCCCTTTTTAGGGCTGCTTTTTTTTCCCCTGTGTAATCTAATTGCAGTTGCCTGCCTGCCAGCGTGTGTGTCAGGCTCACAGCGTATACTGTGCCCACTTGCCCAGTGCCACCACTCATATCTGGTGTAACAGTAGTGTAGATTTAAAAAAAAACACTTTTTTGACTGTGTTAAATAATAGCAGTCAGTTTCCTTCACACGTGTGCGTTTCAGTGCCTGCCTGCCAGGGCACAGGGTCACCCCAGTGCAACTCATATCTGGTGTAACAGTAGTGTAGATTTAAAAAAAAACAATACTTTTTTGACTGTGTTAAATAATAGCAGCCAGTTTCCTTCACACGTGTGCGTTTAAAGAGACGTGAAACCCAATTTTTTTCTTTCATGATTTAGAAAGAGCATGTCATTTTAAACAACTTTTTAATTTACTTCTATTATCTAATTTGATTCATTCTCTTGATATCACTTGCTGAAAAGCATATCTAGATATGCTCAGTAGCTGCTGATTGGTTGCTGCACATAGAGGCCTTGTGTGATTGGCTCACACATGTGCATTGCTATTTCTTCAACAAAGGATATCTAAAGAATTGAGCAAATTAGATAATAGAAGTAAATTGGAAAGTTGTTCAAAATTGCATGCCCTATCTGAATCATAAAAGTTTAATTTTGACTAGACTGTCCCTTTAAGTGCCTGCCTGCCAGGGCACAATGTCACCCCAGTGCAACTCATGTCTGGTGTAACAGTAGTGTAGATTTAAAAAAAAACAACACTTTTTTGACTGTGTTAAATAATAGCAGTCAGTTTCCTTCACACGTGTGCGTTTCAGTGCCTGCCTGCCAGGGCACAGTATCACCTTAGACCTTGGGGCGCGATCCGATATAGATTGCAGTTTGCGGCGCAAGCGAGGGAACCGGCGTCGCCCGCAGTTTCAGCTCGCAACTCGAGCTATCCCATATAAGTCGCCGTCAGATGCTAACGTGCCGTAAGTCTGACAAACCAGCGATGTCCAGAAATCTGCGTAAGTACAAATTTCTGGCGTCGTCAGTGACTTGCGGCACGTTAGAAACTGCCGGCGCCTTTAAAACCTGACTAAAGTCTAAAACACCCGCACTGTCTAACACGCCTCCCTAACATAGCCCGACAAGTCTAACACGCCTCCCTAACATAGCCCGCACTGTCTAACCCTCTATCCGCTATCCCCCCTCACTATCCTAACAATAAAAAAACTATTAACCCCTAAACCGCCGCTCCCGTACCCCGCCGCAACCTAATAAAGTTATTAACCCCTAAACTGCCGCTCCCGTACCCCGCCGCCAGCTATATTATATCTATAACCCCCTAAAGTGAGCCCCTAACACCGCCGCCATCTATATTAAAATTATTAACCCCCAATGTAAGCCCCTTACACCGCCGCCATCTCTATTAAAATGATTAACCCCTAATTTAATCTACCTACCCCGCCGCCAGCTATATTATCAATGTTAACCCTAAGTATATTATAGTTAATATAGGTATTACATTATATATATTAACTATATTAACTCTATCTAACTCTAACACCCCTAACTAAATTTATATTAAATTAATCTAATTCATTTATAAACTAAAATATTCCTATTTAAATCTAAATACTTACCTATAAAATAAACCCTAATTACATTGTAGCTATGTTAGGGTTAATATTTATTTTACAGGTAAATTGTTAATTATTTTAACTAGGTATAATAGCTATTAAATAGTTATTAACTATTTAATATCTACCTAGTTAAAATAATTACCCAATTACCTGTAAAATAAATCCTAACCTAAGTTACAAATACACCTACACTATCAATAAATTAAATAAACTACAAACATCTATCTAAAAATACAATTAAATTAACTAAACTAAATTACAAAAAAAAACAAACACTAAATTACAAAAAATAAAAAAAGATTACAAGATTTTTAAGCTAATTACACCTATTCTAAGCCCCCTAATAAAATAATAAACCCCCAAAATAAAAAAAATTCCCTGCCCTATTCTAAATTAAACAAATTTCAAAGCTCTTTACCTTACCAGCCCTTAAAAGGGCCTTTTGTGGGGCATGCCCCAAAGAATTCAGCTCTTTTGCATACAAATACAATACCCCCCCCATTACAACCCACCACCCACATACCCCTATTCTAAAACCACCCAAACCCCCCTTAAAAAAGCCTAACACTACCCCCCTGAAGATCTCCCTACCTTGTCTTCACCACACCGGGCCGAACTCCTGATCCGATCCGGGCGATGTCTTCCTCCAAGCGGCAAAGAAGAATTCTTCCTCCGGCGATGTCTTCCTCCAAGCGGCAGCAAAGTCTTCATTCTTCCGGCGGCATCTTCAATCTTCTTTCTTCGCTCCGCCGCTGCGGAGCATCCATCCCGGCCGACTACTGAACTTGGAATGAGGTACCTTTAAATGACGTCATCCAAGATGGCGTCCGCCGAATTCCTATTGGCTGATAGGATTCTATCAGCCAATCGGAATTAAGTTAAAAAAATCTGATTGGCTGATTGAATCAGCCAATCAGATTCAAGTTCAATCAGATTCAAGTTCAATCCGATTGGCTGATCCAATCAGCCAATCAGATTGAGCTCGCATTCTATTGGCTGATCGGAACAGCCAATAGAATGCGAGCTCAATCTGATTGGCTGATTGGATCAGCCAATCGGATTGAACTTGAATC